>NW_008668964.1:0-235 GCF_000695815.1 Acanthisitta chloris
TCGCCATGTTAGCGGCGCGCGGGGGCTGACGGGAGGTGTAGTCCGCGCGCGGCCGAGCGGGAGGGATTCCTCGGAGAAAATTAGGAACGAAAAGAATTAGAATGATTTGGGAAGGTTGTGTGGGTAGTAATTAGGGGTTAAATGGGCGCCGCAGTGCGGAGTACCCTCTGGAACCGAGGGGTGTTTTACAGCATCACCTGGCAGGGCAGGGAGAGCAATTACAGAGCCCTGGGAT
>NW_008668964.1:432-2777 GCF_000695815.1 Acanthisitta chloris
ATCTGCGCTCGGCTCGTGAAGTGGCAAATTGGAAATGGAATCGCAAAATGGGTTGGGTTGGCTGGGAGCTTGCCGGTCGTCGAGTGCCACCCCTGCCATGGGAAGGGACATCTTCTGCGAGCCCAGGCTGCTCCAAGCCCCATCCAACCTGGCCTGGAACACTCCCAGGGATGGGGCAAGCAAGGAGAGGAAAGCAAAAAGGGAAAGGAGAAAAGAAAGAGGGGAAATGGAAAGGAAATGGGAGGGGAGAAAAAAAAGCAGGAAAGGAAAAGGGGGAAGGGAAAAAAATTAAAGGAAAAAGGGGAAAGGAGAGAGGAATATGGAGGAAAGGGGAAGGAAAAAAGGGAAAGGAAAAAAGAGGGAAGGGGAAAGGAAAATAGTGGGAAAGGAAATGAAAAAAAGTGGGAAATATAAAGGGGACAAAGGGGAGAAGAAAGGAGAACAGGGAGAGAAAGGAAAGGGGAAGGAAAGAAAGAAAAGAAAAAATGGGGAGGGGAAAAGAGGAAAGAAGGGGAAGGGGAGAGAGGAAAGAGGGGAAAAGGAGGAAACAGAAGGGGAGAGAGGAAAGGAAAGAGGGGGGAAGGGGAAAAGGAGGAAACAGAAGGGGAGAAAGGAAAGGAAAGAGGGGAAAAGGAGGAAAGGAAAAAGGATAAAGGAGATGGAAACAATGGAAAGGGGAAAAAGGAAATGAAAGAAGGGTAGATGAAAGGGGGAAAAAGGAAAGAAGGGTAGATGAAAGGGGAAAAAGCGTGATAAATTACTGAATCCCAAAGAGGATTACAGTCAAAGTTTACAATTTATGATGCGAATATAGACAAGCAAACAGCTCTGGGTGCGTGGGGAGTCTCTGCTCCACCAACACACACACCTTACAGTTCTGGTTTTTGGTTAATAAGCTCTTAGTTAATACATATTCATAGAAAGAAGGGTAGATGAAAGGGGAAAAAGCGTGATAAATTACTGAATCCCAAAGAGGATTACAGTCAAAGTTTACAATTTATGATGCGAATATAGACAAGCAAACAGCTCTGGGTGCGTGGGGAGTCTCTGCTCCACCAACACACACACCTTACAGTTCTGGTTTTTGGTTAATAAGCTCTTAGTTAATACATATTCATAACCTGACCCCACTTTGTATTATAATGAACTTCTAAACTCATTTCCATGCGTTTGCGCTTGCACAGTGTCTTCAGGTGGTCGTGGGCAGGGGTCTGCAAGAGGAAGGCTAGTAGTCTTCATCAGCTTAAACTTTTCACCTCATCCTTTAGCACATACACATTATACTTGTTTTTTTACTAACTCAGCACTCTTGTGCGTTAATAAGCTAAAGCAATCCTAAAATTAGTCTTCTCTACATTTGGTAAGATAAGGTAACACCCTGTTGTGAACTACTATCTTGATTTATTTCTTCCCTTGTCCACTCAACCGGCCCTTAATTGCCTTTTGGAGCCTACTTTGTTTACCCAGCCGGTGCCTCCTTAAATTCTTTGTTTGGGGCCTACTTCTCAACCCCCCCCTTAGCTCTGGTCAATATCTTCTCCTTTTGAAGTGTGCATGTCAATGTGGAGCAAGCACAAGCAGTACCAGTTGGTTAGTAAGCAACTTCCAGTACATCATTGATGAATCTTTTTAGCTTCTTTGTATCAGTCTCCCCTTTCTAAGCACTAAGTAAATTCCTTCACTAATTCACAGATTCTTCTTCCAACAATCTTTCAAGATCTTTAACATCCTGCTTCCTCTGTTTTCTCCGTTCTACAAGAACAAACAGATCGACTAATGATTACCCACACTAGATTCATATTCTGCTACAAGATTCCAACATCGCTCCATATTGACAGGAATCAGGGGAACACAGTTCACAAAAGGAAAGAAAAAAAAGAAAGAAAAGAAAAAGTGGGGAAAGGGAAAAGAGGAAAGAGGGGGAAGGGGAGAGAGGAAAGGAAAGAGGGGAAAAGGAGGAAACAGAAGGGGAGAGAGGAAAGGAAAGAGGGCTTTCATTACAGGCCACAGAGCTTTCACAGGCTGGGTCTGGTAATAAAGGGTAGATCAAAGGAAAAAAGGAACAGAGAAAAACGGGGAAAGGGAAAAGGAAAAAAAGAGGCAAGGGAGGGGAAGGGGGTAAGGGAAAACAGTCAAAGGACAAGGTGGCAAGGAGAGCAGACAGCTCGCCCAGCCCAAGGGAGGAGGGGAGGCTCAGGGGTGACCTTATCACCCTCTGCAACTCCCTGACAGGAGGTTGGAGTCAGGTGGGGTTTGGTCTCTTCTCCCAGGCAACCAGCAGTAGGGCAAGAGGGCACAGACTCAAGCTCTGCCAGGGGAGGTTTAGGTTGGATATTAGGAAGAGA
>NW_008668965.1:0-385 GCF_000695815.1 Acanthisitta chloris
CATAAAAATAACAACAGAAAAACCCAACCACACACAGACACACAGACACACACAGACACACGCGTGGGGAAACAAACAACAAAAAAAAAAGAAACGAAAAAAACAGATTGAAGGAGAGAAAAAAAATCGTCATCATAATCATGCAAGTTGGTAAATAAAAAGGCATAAGGAGAAATTATATATATTAAAAAAATCCACACCCACCTCTTTAGTTTGGTTTTTTCTTTTTTGTTTAAACCCCTTTCCCCATCAGGCTTCTCTCTCCAGCTCTGTGTCCCAGCTCGGGGGCTCTGCTGGGCACCCCAGGGCACCTGGGCAGGGATTGGGGCACAGGGACTGCCCCAAGTGAGGCTTCTCCAGCACTCATTGGCCATGGGCTGTTAAT
>NW_008668965.1:429-990 GCF_000695815.1 Acanthisitta chloris
GAGAAATACTTGATGCCCACAGTCTCTGTTAATTTTTAGTTATTACTGTAATAATTAATTATTGTGGGTTGGCTTTTTTTTAATTATTCTTATGATGATGACTAACTATTTTCATTTCCAGCGTGGGCAAGGCCAAGCTGCCCCCGCTTGCCCCCGGCCTGGGTGAGCTTCTCTCTCCACAGACAGACACAATTCTTGTTTTCTTTTCAAAGGAGGAGGGAAACAAATGGAAAACTGCCCTGGCCATGTGTGGCAGCTGGAAAGGGAAACAGCAGCAGCAACAAGGAGATCTTCCCCCATTTCTCACCCTGCCGCTTTGGGGGGAAGGCTGCGGTGGGAGCATCCTCTCCCTGCTCCCTCGCCAGGGTTTGGGGGTTTTTAGGTCAGATGTTTTGGATTTTCATCCCACTACAGGCCAAAGCCCTCACCAGCCAGAGCCAGAGGGTTTTTCCCATTTTCCCCTCCATCCTGGTTTAACAGCTCCCTGCTCACCACTGCTCTCCAGGTCTGTATCCAAAAGCACAGCTCAGCCCCCCCAGGCTGCCCCTCTCCCTCCTGCAG
>NW_008668966.1:0-1354 GCF_000695815.1 Acanthisitta chloris
TTTTGTAGACTTGGACTGATGATAAATTGATAAAATATTTGTCTGAGTCATTCTTGGGGGAAACTGAACTGCAGCTGCCTCTGATCTGAGTTGCAGTAACTCAGTTGGGATACAAGAGTTTTAACTTTGACTTGGACAAAAATGGCAAACCTCATTCTTAGACCTCCAGGTGTTGGGGATGCTGTCTTGCCATGCATTTGAGGAAGATGAACCTCCCAGAGAGCCCTGGTCTTGCTTTGTGTGGGAAATCTGATGAAATAAAGCACGAAGTGGTATAGCTTCAGGCATTTCTTTAATACTTTTTGTATTTCTGTAACATCAGATTGGTTCTAGCATAGCAATCCCTGTATATGGGCCCAGCTCACACAGAGATTCCATGTGTTCAGTCTTGGTCTTATGTCCAAAAGGATTTCTCATTTCAGGGAGGCAGTACACACAGTTGACTTTTAGATTTGCATTTCTTCCCCTTTGGAAGATGCTGGTGTAGTAGATCATCACTGTGTAGAATTTGCCTTACACCATACTACAAGCTGGGTTTTCAGCTCCAAGGAGATCATGTCCCTTTTCGCATAGCCATTCCTCCACAAGTTTTACACTGCTTACTTGTAGTTCCTTTGGAGTGAAGACTTTGTAAGGCAGTAATTTGATTCCTTCCCCTTCCTGTGCTATGACTGGGGGTTTTGCTATCCTAATGCTCCAATTTGATACCTTTGAAGATATCTTCTAAACTCAGGCGGTCACAATGGGATCACCTGGACATGACCACACATGAGGTGTAGTCTGAGCATAGTTTCTTTCTTTCTTACTGCATTCTCAAATTTGATTTTTTTCAAGCAATTGAAAAATGTGTTACAGAGGAGGGCCAGGGCCCCCTCATAACCATGAGAGCACTTGAAAGTGCTTCCAGCTGGCAATTTGCCTCCATTGACTCTAGGTTCATGGTGGGCTTGCAAAGACTAGTTTGAAAGTCACGCTGGGGGAGGTGGGTTCTCCCAGTGATTAGATTCTACAATGGAAGCATTGGTCAGGTTTGAGTGAAATATACTTACTCAGCAGTGTTTCTTGCATTGTCCAGGTAACTAGTTCGCTCTGCATTGCCAATGACCTCTTAGGTCCTCCACAGATTTAAGGAAGAGAGAGATATGTGCAGCATAGATGTGTTTACTATTTCTTTTTATTGTACACTTCACCTTGAAATATTTGTGCCTAACGTGCTGGAAGTGAATAACTTCCTTCACAGTGAACAAGGTGAGTAGGGCTGTATCCAAACACAGTACTCCTTGCACATTAATGAAAAATTTGATCTAAAAAACAGAACCATTGATACCTGATGAAATGGGGACCTGTTCCATAG
>NW_008668967.1:0-2270 GCF_000695815.1 Acanthisitta chloris
GTGTGGAGATGGGGCTGGGAGTCCCGGTGGACAAGAAGATGTGCATGATTCAACAGTGGCCCCTGTGACTAAGAAGGCCAAAGGAATCTTGGGATGCATTAAGAAAAGTATTGCCAGCAGGTAGAGGGAGGAGATCCTGCCTCTCTACTCAGCCTTCATGAGGCCACATGTGTCCAGTTCTGGACTCCTGGACAAGAGGGACTTGGAAGTCCTGGGAGTGGGTCCTGCAGAGGGCAACAACGATAATCAAGGGACTAGAGCATCTCTCTTATGAGGAAAAGCTAAGGGAGGTGAGCCTGTTCAGCCTCAGGAAGAGAAAACTGAGAGGGGACCTCATTAATGCATATAAGTATCTGAAGAGAGAGTGCCAAAATCATGGATCTAGAGTCTTCTCAGTGATGCCAACCAATAAGGCAAGAGGCCATGAGCAGAAACTGATGCACAGGAAGTTCCATCTGAATATGAGGAAGAACTTTTTTTACTGTGTGCGTCACTGTGCACTGTATCTGAAGAGAGAGTGCCAAAATCATGGATCTAGAGTCTTCTCAGTGATGCCAACCAATAAGGCAAGAGGCCATGAGCAGAAACTGATGCACAGGAAGTTCCATCTGAATATGAGGAAGAACTTTTTTTACTGTGTGAGTCACTGTGCACTGGAATAGATTGCCCAAAGAGGTTGTGGATTCTCCCACACTGGAGATATTCCAGAACTATGTGGATGCAGTCCTGTGCCATGTGCTCTAGGATGGCTCTGCTTGAGCAGGGATGTTTGACCAGAGGAGCTACCATGGTCACCTCCTGTTGGAGAATGGCTAAGAGAGTGGGGACATAATCCTGGGGAAGGCTAAGAAGACCAAGGACACAGATCCCTGGGAACGCATGGACACAGTCCTGGGAACGCACCTGGAAATGCAGTGTGCAAGCAAGGCTCTGGAGATAGCAACTTATATATAGATAGGGAGTAACTCAGCTGGGCAGATGGCAGATGGCAGGGGTAAGTCGTCCTTGAGGGTGAGACAAACAAGTTCAAGACAAACAGCTAGGAATGCGCCCAAGCCTGAGAACACAGCTGCAGCTGCAAGTAGAGAGAGTACCGGAATGCTGTCTCTAGAGCTTAGCCAATTATAAATGATTGATAGTTATATGCCTGTCCTGTATTGTATAAAAAGGAGCCTGTTGGACAATAAAGTTGGAGCTTGCTGTATCACCCACACGGAGTCGGCCGCTTGCTTCCCCTCGTGGAACTTTCCCTTTCCCAACAACCTCCAACCCAACTAATTCTGTGATTTTGTGAATACTTCTGTATTGTTACTTTAGTATTCTTGTGGTAAAAAAAAATTAAAGATTTCCAGAATAATGACAGTTATAATGATTAAGTATGCATGTTGTTGTGTACTATGCCTTTAAAAATGTATAAAAGCCGATACTGCTGAAAAATGATGAGAGTGACTATTTACCATAGTAATGAATCTTATGAGGAAGAATGCAATGCTAAACTTGATGTAGCAGAAGCTCTGTTATGTATTGCATCTTTACATAAAGAAGAGGAAATCCTAATTGTCCTCAATAAAAGATACATATTTTTGAGACTACATGGGCACTGGATGGGTAGATAATTAGTGACATAAAAATGGATTGATTTTCCTATTAGAAAGGAGACGTAGTTAGTATTCACATTTTTATGAGGGCTAGGTTCACATTGCCACTGCAGTTTTTGCCACTGGAACTGTGCAAGCATTCGTGTAACACTGAGGTGGAAAGGAGTTCATATTTCACATTTTTGGCTGCTCATGATCTATTACATATTCTGTCTGTGTCTGAGCAAAGAAACATATGGGTCTTCTACCACTACCTCCTGTGGGACTTTCACCATATTTAGTTAAAACAGCAGAAGGTCATGACCTCAATTATGAAGGATCTTCAACAGATCCCAAAGATGATAATTTTGTAGACTAGGTAATGTCATAATGTCTATACCAAGTGCTTGGAAAGAAGAAATGCTCTTATGAAGCCATGAGGTCATATATTTCCACTGCTCCAAAACTGGTCATTTGTGAAGGCTTGTTCTACTTTGCAGTTGTTGAGCCTTCTCATCTGGGGATTCAGAAAAATTATCCTGACCATTATGTGAAGGTTTAAGTGCTGTATAGGATTCTTCCAAAAGTAATCTATTTGCCATTAACAAACCTTTACCAAAATTAGTGCTGGAAGGCATTTTTTTCTCTGTAGGAAAGTCCTGTTGATTAGTTATCTCTTTTAGCTGTCTTTCC
>NW_008668967.1:2306-3457 GCF_000695815.1 Acanthisitta chloris
ATCCTCCATTAAACTGTGGAGATGAATATTAAAATGTGAGTACCAAGGATTTCCAAATATCTCAAAGGCAAACAAAGTAGGAAAAGACACTGAAGGTATGGGGTGAGAAGGAGATTAATAAAAAGAATCAAGTGTCTATTGATGTTACAAGACCTACCAAGAGAGAACAAATGCAGTTAATGACAATATGAGCATTTCAGATTCAGTTCCTTATTTTGACCTCAGGCTGTTTGGAATTCATGTAGGCACCTGTTTCGGTCTTCATAATGTCTAAGAGAGAGAAAGCACTACTCCTGGTGGCATGCCCAGACTGCACCTGGATGGTTTATTTGAGAAGGCTAATTTAGATTTCCTAACATCTGAAATGGAACATCCTGGAACAACAGAGTGCTTCTGAGGGTATAAACTACATGCACAGGCACTTTGTACCATGAACAGAGCATGTTTGGTGCCTCTGAAGAGCAACTTATAGTGTTGTAGTGGAATGTCTACCTTCTCATTATCTAGGTAAGAATCTAAACAGTCCTGTTGGTTGACTGAGTTTGACTAAGCTGAGTTACTATAATTATTGCTTGGAGTATCTTAGCCTCAGGGGCAGTGAAAGACACTGGCAGTTTGGAGTTCCACTGTAACATTTTGAGGATTCATATTAGATGCAATTGTTCAGATGAACGATGGAGTGGTTATGACTTATGCTTGTCCTGGGTTGCAGTGTGGGGGTAGCCAATGGTGCATATTCTATTGTCTCCACAAGCTGTTAAAAAAGGTGGGGGCAGTGATTGTTATCTCTTAGTCCCTGACGGCTCCCTCAGGGGGCTGTCTGCTTAATGAGCTGTCTGGGACCCATGCATGCTTAGAGTTACATTGTCCCATCGTGTGATGCTTCACCTCGGGGTGGCTGGGGGGAGCCAACCATTCCCGCGTTGGGGGGGGAGCCAAGTATTCCCACAGGGATATAAGCTGGGGTTTAGACCAACACAGAGGCCCTTTTGCCTGCTGGATTCCCAGAGGACAAGAGCTGCCACTGGACTTTCGGGAGAGGACTGGATCTGCAGGATCACTGCTCCAACAGAACCATCACTCCAGGAGGACTGCAGCCACCATTTAATCAGACTACTACCAACACCCTGACTGACAGGATGTCAGGTTAC
>NW_008668968.1:0-790 GCF_000695815.1 Acanthisitta chloris
GCCGGGATGCTGCAACTCCAAGCATTAATTATGCAAAGCCCAAGCTTCCTTCTGCTCCCCTTCTCCCATCCCCCCGCTGCTCACGGGAGATGTTTCCAGCCTGACTTATCCCAGCGGGACCCACACGTGTTCCCAGAGCACCCATGGGCATGGAGCTGCCCTCACCCTGCCCCACTGCCCCCTCCGGATTCCTTCTCCCTCCCCACACCTGCAGGCAGGAGCGGGAGTTGACAACGTTGGGCTCAAACGTCTGTTCCTGCGCCTGCCGCGATAAAAATAACTTAAATTATAAACCTGCCTGAAACCCTTGCGAACAAAGTCCTACTTTCCCATTGGCTCCCGGCAGGGCTCTAAATGGAGGGGGGAGCCCGCGCCGTGCCCCCCCCGGTAGCCATGGCAATGCGGCCGCAGCATCCCTCTTCCCTGCCTTATGCCACCAGTTGCCCCCTCGGCTTTTGCTGGAGGGGGACTGGGAGAAGGAAAGGGGTTTTTCTATCAGTCAGGCGTGGGTTTAGGGGAGCCTAAAAGCTTAGGGGGGGCTGGAGCTGGTCACCCCAAAGGGAGGTGGTGTGGTGGGAAGTGCTGCCGGCAGGGATGTCTTGTGCTCATCCCTGCGTGGAAAAGACCCCCAGGGAGCCGACCCAGGGCTGTGTCAGCCCCTAACACCTTCCTGCGAGCCCTGGGAGGTGGGAGTTTCCCTTTGAGAGCCTGGAAACACATCCAAGGTGGGGAATAGCTCCCGGCTCTTTCCCGGGATGGTGCAAACGCGGGCGTGGGGCGCAGCGAGGTG
>NW_008668968.1:805-4743 GCF_000695815.1 Acanthisitta chloris
CTCATCGCAGCCTCCCTCGCCGACAGTCATCGCTGTAAATTAATGATGAGCGTGTGTGGGGGAAGAGCAGCTCTGCAAACACCCGAGTGACTCACTGCTCTCGCCGGGGCCATGGGAGTGGGGGGTCCTGCAGATTGGTCTGGGGGGCAGAGCGGTGATGCTGGCCAGGATGATGCTGCTGCCTCATTGCATCAAAAGATCCCAGGATCACCCTCCCCCAGGGCTGGGGGATGTTTCCCTGCACTGAGAGCTGGGGGGACAGATGCTGACCCTGTCCTGATCCCTTTCCCCTGGTTTTGGCAGGAGACTGCAGCGAGCTGAGGTCCTGCGAGACATGCATAGCTGTCACCCACTCACACAACACCACAGGCTGTGTCTGGGTGGGCTGTGGGACCCACGAGGAGCCAGGTGAGGGGTTCATCTGGGAGGGGACAGAAAGGGGCTCCTGCTGTCCTTCACCAGCCCCTGCTGCTGTGCTGGGGCTATGCCAGGCTGGTGCCAGCACTCAGCACTCTGAGGTGCCCAATCCCAGCTGCTTTCCGTGGTCCAGGTCCATCTCAGCTGCCCCATGCCAAGGGGAGGGAGGGATCCATGCCAGCCCAGCTGACAGGGGTGTGGGGTTTTGGTGTGTGCTGCTCCCAGCCACACTGGGCTTGGGAAAATGCTGGGGACTCTCTGTCATGTGCACATGGAACAGCACTGAGTGGTTGAGATGGGGGAACATTGGCTGTTTATAGTGCCCTGGGCCCAAACGCCATCAGCTGCACTGGTTTGGGATCCTTGGGAAAACCCTGCTCCTTCTTCCACAGAAACAGGGAGCTGTGTGCAGAGAGGAGCAGCAACACGGGAAAACTGTGCATTCTACAACACCAGCACCCTGTGCCGAGGTAACCCCCATACCAGTGGGTACCCCCAGACCCCCTCAGCTCCCCCAGCCCCAGCAGCTTTCAGGATGGAGGTGCTGCTGTGGGTGCTGGGGCCATGGGGATGAAATCCCATCCCTGGGACAAAGGCACAGGGTGTGGGGGGTGTGACAATGTCCCCTGATGTTCCTTTTCCCTGCTTCCCTCTGTCCCTGCCTCCTCTTAGCCCTGAAGTCCCCCACAGAAGAGCCTCCACGGTCCCATAGCAAGGAGCCAGTGACACACTCCACAAGTGAGTGGGTCTGGGGGGGCAGGAGGTGGTGGGATGGGGGTCCTGGGCAATCCAGGGGATGGTGACGAGTCCCAGTAAGATGCTTCCCTCTATTTCACATCCCTTCAGGAGGGAGGAGTGGAGTTGCCCTGGGGATTGCATCAATGGGCTGTTGCCCAGGAGGTCCCAGCCCTGTCCTGAGTCACAGCTCCATCCCTGTCCCCCCTCTCTGCCCTGGGCAATGCGCAGATGGGGTTGGGGGGATCAGGACACCCCATAGTCCCCCAAGAATCAGCTGTGCTGCCATCCTTGCTGGGAATTGCCAACTCCAGCTGGGTTGGAACTAGGGCTGGGAGCAGAGAAGGAGCCTCTTCCAGGAAGTGGGAACTGGAGAGCACTGGGCTAATTACAGAGTGTAACCAGAGCCCAGAGCCCTCTGAATTATTGATCCCACTGGGATCTTTTTGCCACTGGTTTCTTTCCTGCAGCTCTGGCATGGGAAGGGGCCAAGGCCATCCCAGCATCCACGTGTTGGTGGGGAGATCCCAGCCCCAAGCTGGGAAACAGCCATTCCTCCCTGTGCAGTCACTGGGGTCTGTGTGCACCCCAAATCCCCTCTCCTTGGTGGGAACATCCGTACCCAGGGATGCCAACAGCACCCATAACCCCTTTAAACTCCCTGTTTTCAACTGCCATCAGGGACCACCACCACCACCAGTGCCCCACTGACAGATAGCCCTGAGTTTCGCCCACCTGGCTTTGACACTGCCAGCTTCATCGGGGGCATTGTGCTGGTGCTGAGCATCCAGGCTGTTGCCTTCTTCATCATCAAGTTCATCAAGTCAAAGGACAGCACCTACCAAACTCTGTAAGGCTCCCATGCCCTCACTGGGATCTGGGATGGAGGGGGACTTGGGCCAAGCCCACCCTTAAAGCCAAAAATAGGCTCACCCCAGTGTGTGTCCTCTCTCACTGCTTGTTGTGTCCTGTGGCTCTTTGTGCTAGTCTGTCCTGGCCCAGCTGGGGGAGGATTTGGGAGATGGAGGGGTTTGTCTCTCCTGACTGTCCCCTCACCAGTGTCTGGCTGTCCTGCCACCTCCTGTCTGTCATTGTCTGGCTGGATCCTGGCTCTGAGCCCTTTGGGGAGCAGGGGGAACCCCAAATCCCTCCTCTAGGGCCCATATGCTGTGGGGCTCACTGTGTCTAACATGGGGGGCTGTGCCCCATCTCTCTTTCCTTACACGCTGCCAGAGAGGACAACCAGTAGGTTCTGGGTGCTGATGGCAATGGGGAGGGGGTGCCCCCCTGCACCCCCAGAGCTTCACCCTTCCCTCACACCTCCCCAGGGAGAGGGGGATGGCGTGGACCCTCTCTCCTGGTTTGTGTGACGGGTGTTTCCCACCTGGTTTGCTGTTTTCCTGTGAGTTGTTAGTGGTGGAAGGGAGGGGGTGTCCCCCTTCACCCCCCCGTGCAGGCACAGACCCCTTGGGGGGGTGCAGCTGATGCACAGCCCCTTCTGCCACCTGGGCAAGGTGCCCCTGACCCCTCCAGCCCCACCACAGCAGGGTGCAGCCCCCTCCTCACCTTGAGCATCCTTGACAGGATGGGAGCTGCAGGGCTCCCAGTTTGGCCTCAGTTAGCACCTCAGCACCCCCTGCCCCATTGCCTCAGGTCTCACTGGGGGTGAGGAGTCCCTTCTTCCTCTCATAGGTTCTTGAGTGCTTTTTCCTTCAGCGTTTTGGCTGGAGCACCCACTCCCTGCCCTGACCCCCCTCAACCAGCCCACCCTGACCCACTGGAGGAGTGGAGCCAGGGCCTCGCTGTGTGCTTTTGCTGTGCCTCTGTGTTGCTCTGGGGGTGTTTGGGGGGGTTCCCTCTCCCCCCATCCCTTTCTGTGTGTTGTTTTGGTGTGGGAGGTGAGTGTCGTGTGCTGTGGGGTGAGACTTGTAGCTCGGGCTGCCCCCATTAAACTCTGCGAGGTGGTGTCTGTCTCATGTCCTACCCTCCTGCCCATCTGGGGGGTCATGGAGCTGGGGTGGGGGTGCAGGGGGTGCCCCCCATCCCTCCTTGCAGGAGTTACCAGGGCAGTCCAATCCTTTCCCATGGCATGGGGTGCAGCAGGGTGGGCACTGGGGCACCTTCCCTGCACCCCAATCCCTGGGGGGGCTGCAAAAGGCTGGAACCCCCCCAGGGTAAAACCACCTGGGACCTTTTCTGCTATGGCTCTTCTCTGTCCAATGCACCAGGATCTGAGGCCACCACGTGCCCCAGGCTGGGTGGGGGACACTGTCCTTGTCCTCCCCGGGGTGAAGAGACCAGTGCTGCCAGTGTCACCCCTGCCCATGGCTGGACTGTCCTCCCCGTGGCCACAGGGCCCCCCACACCACGACTATGCAAAGCTGGGGACACCAGGGTGGGACATGTCACCCAGGCCTGACCCGTCCCCAGTGCTGTGGCTGGGAATGCTCCAGTGATTTGCATCCTCCAGCTGCTCCCTGGGGGATGCAGGTGGGCAGGGGGGGCTTATCCAGCCCTGAATCCCACCTTGGGCTCCCCCACCCTGAACCCAGGGATCAGAGAACGGGTGGCCACGGGTGGCAGCTGGGAGACCCTTTGCTGGCCAAGCCCCCAGCCCCAAGCTGGGCACAGCCTGAGCCAGTGCAGGGGGGGACAGAGACCAATAAAGGATTTTCCTGTAATTCCTGGTGTCTGTGTCATTGTCACCTGTCACCCCCAGAGCCCCAGCAGTGGGTGCTGCCTGGGGAGATTTCATTTGCAAATCAAACCCTTGCAGATGTGGCTGG
>NW_008668968.1:4826-6436 GCF_000695815.1 Acanthisitta chloris
GGGGGTAGGGTGGCCTACCAGCCCTTTGACTCCTGTAGAACAGCAGCTTTGCTCCCAGTGTCACTCCTGCTCCTCAGGAATTGCAGGGTCTCCTGAGGGCATGGGGCATCCTGGTGTGGCAGTCCACCCAGGGCTGTGACAAGGCCACTGGAGCTCCAGGGCTGCCACCCCAGCAGGACAGTGATGGAGGGGACAGCCCCACACTAGGAGCAACAGGATGCAGCAGCTCCAGGCCCACAGCAGAGGGAAAAGTCAGGGTACAGCACCCACAGCAATAAACAGCTGCCAGATGTGCCCACTGGTGCCACTTCATTGCTGCTGGAAGGGGAGAGCCAGAGACCCCAGCCCTGCAGAGTGATGCTCCGTGTCCATCCCCCCATGTCCCGCAGTCCTGCTGGCACCAGGTGGTCCTTGGGGGTTGGAGGGCTATGCCCTGGGGACCAAGTTGGTCCTCAGGGGCAGCAGTGCTTCCACCCACTGCCCAGGCTGCTGCAGCAGGTGCTCCCACACCCTCTGCTCCTCCGGCGTCGAGTCCATCCAGCCCACGGGCAGCCCATAGCTACTCCCTGCGGAGACAACACCAGTGTCACCCCCTGGGCCATGGCACCCTGGGGTGCTGGGGCTCCCTCCTTCCTCACCAGTGCCCAGGCTGAGCCTGATGCCACCCAGCTGGCGCTTGGAAAAGGCTTCGTGGTGCCAGAGGGTGAACTCAGCACACGCCTCGACCAGGTCCTTGGCCTGGAAGCCGTCGTACACCATGGTGTGGTTGAAAAGGGGGTTCAGGCTCCTCTTCACCACCCGTGTCTTCTGCCTGCTCGCCTTGCTGTCATCTGGCAGCACATAGCTGGGGGTGACAGTGAGGTGAGGAGGGGGAGACACCCCCACCAGCCCCTCGGGGTGCCCCCCAGGTGCTACCACCCCTCGTACCACTGCACGAAGGCGTCCACGGTGCCGCTCTGCAGCGGGATGAGGCTCTGAGCATCCTTCACCCAGATGTGCAGTTCCCCCGTAGGAGGCATCCCCCCACCTGCAGGCCAGAGGGGTCAGGGGCACTCTGCCATGCCAGACCCCCCCTCTGGCTGCCCACAGGCACCTCTCACCTTCTGAGCCGGCGGGGATGAACTTCAATGCCAAGTTGAGGTTGCCCCGGCTGGCGAGGCCGTCCGAGGAAATGGGCATCTGGGGAGGATGGAGGGTTATGGGGGCTGTGGATGAGGGGAGTGGGCTGAGGGGCTGAAGACTCACCCGTGGCTGGAGGCTGAACCACTCAGGGCGTGTGTTGGCCCAGTCCCAGTCACCCAGTGCGACCTCAACCTCCCCCAGGAAGAGGTTCCTGCCCAGGCTGTCATGGTGCCACACGGAGAGGTTCAGGGTCCGGCCCTGCAGGTCTCTCTTCTCCAGCTTGTACTGGTGGGGAGAGGACGTAGGGTGAGATTAGCCACCCTCACTCATCCATTTGAACCAAGAGACTGCCCCCAAACCACCCCAAAGCAGGGTTAGGAACCTTGAGGGTCTCATTGAAGATGGGATCCAAGCTCCTCTTCCTCACCGCCGTCTTCCGCTTGCTGCGGTTGGACTTATCGGGCAGCAGGTACGTCTTGATGTACCTG
>NW_008668968.1:6491-6737 GCF_000695815.1 Acanthisitta chloris
GCCCCTGGGGGCGGGGGCCCTCACGGGTCCGACCGCTGCTTCTTGGCCTCGGCCAGCTCCCGGCAGCGCAGCACATGGACCTGCAGCTCCTTCTTGGCCGGGTCGTAGCGGAGGGAGAACTGGACACAGCCCCTCACGGGCACAGTGCCCAGCTCCCCCTCACTGTACAGGCTCATCAGGCTCCCACTCAGCTGCAGGGTGGGGGGACAGGGTCAGGGAGGGCTGGGGAGGTGACCCCCCACCCTC
>NW_008668969.1:0-2091 GCF_000695815.1 Acanthisitta chloris
GCAGAGTCAGATTGGGTGTTAGGAGAAGTGCTTTCCCTGTGAGGGTGCTCAGGCACGGGGATATTGCCCAGGGAGGTGGTAGAGTCACCATTCCTGGAGGTGTTTCAGAGGTGTCTGGACCTGACAGTGGAGGATCTGGTTTAGGGTTTGGGAGTCACAGCAATGAGAGGTTCATGGTTGTACTCGATGACCTTAGAGGTCTCCTCCAACCCTGGTGATTCTATGATTCTATGACTGGGACAAGCTCCCAGAGGTTTCATCCTTCACGGGCACAGCTTGGCATGCAGGAAACCACCAGCTCTAAGTTTCCAAGTAGTTCCAGAGTGTTTCCCTGGACAAAAGGCTGTCACAGGTCAGGTGTGACGTGATCTAAACGTGACTGGTGACAAATGCTGTTTAGAGACACAATGTCTTGCATTTTCCTGCAGAACTGTCCCCCAGGTGTCTGGAACTGAGGAAAATGAGAGGAGAAAGCCATGTGTGCTCGGTTCCATCCCACACAGGCCCAAATCTCACACATTTCCCAGGCTGATGTGGAGCTCTGATGTTTCTCTTTAATGGGTTTCACTCTTCATCCCCAGAAAAGAGAACCAGGGCTTAATTTCTCTCTTAATTAAACTTCTGCTTCCTGTGTAGATTGCTTTGAAAACATCACCCAGGAGCACTGGTGGGAAGGGAGATGTGATGCAAGTTGCCCAGGGAAGCTGCATGAATCAGCAACTGATGCACAACCTTGAGCTGAGCACTCTTTAACGCTGTATTAATTCCAGATGTCAGGCGCCAACCTCATTTTTCTGTCGATCTCAGTGACCACTGGTGGTGAAAGGTGACAGACACACGCAGCTCCTACATCAACATGGAATTAAATCAACCCTATTTTCTGTGTGCAAGTTATTCTGGGGGAGGAACCTGGAAAGGGTCAGGGAGAACAGCCCAAGCAGGGGAGAAGCCACAGCGCAGAGATGCTGCAGAAGGGCAAAGGCAGAGAGGCTCAGACAGAGCTGATCGATGCCTTCCCGTGGATGAGTCTGTCCTGACGAGCCCTGTGCTAAATGCAGCGCTGCAGGCAGTCCCGGAGGAGGTCAGACACCAGGCAGGGCACTTTCACAGCATGGGCAGCTGCCAGGGGAGGAAGGAGGAGCGGGTGCAGTGGATGTGGGTTCCTGTGTCCTCGGAATGACAGTGCCAGGCAGCCTCCAGCAGCCTCATGCCTGCTGTGTCCTTGGCACCACCCAGCCCCAGTGCCTGGAGCAGGAGCCCCACACACTGTGTTGTGTGGGGAACATGGCTCTGCACACCTGTGGGGGCAGAGAGTAGGAACCCTGCCCTGTCCACTGCCACCAGCCTGTACCAGGCACACCTAGAGCCATAAAACCATCAGGGCTGGAGGAGACCTCTCAGATCACCAAGTCCAACCATTAACCTGTCACTGCTGGGACCCCTAAACCCTAAACCAGATCCTCCAGTGCCACATCCAGACACCTCTCAAACACCTCCAGAGATGGTGACTCCACCACCTCCCTGGGCAATATCCCAGTGCTTGAACCCCCTCACAGGAAAAACAGTTCTCCTAACATCCAATCTGACTCTGCCCTGGCTCAGCTCAAGGCCATTCCTTCTAGTCCTCTGCCTGCAGCAATGACATTCCTCTGCAGCCCAGGGCAGCCCAGAGGCACAGAGGTGGTTTGGAACACAAATTTCAGGCTCAGATGAAGGAGCATCCCATCCAGAGCTGTCCCAAGAGACTCACCATCACAATCCAGGTGTGAAACTTGTCAAAAGGGATCAAGATCTGCATACCCTTGGGACATCAACACAGGACACAATGCAGGGGAACATTGTGTCCTGTGCATTTGGGGGTTGCACAAGGCTCATTGCAGGATGCCCACGGGAGGAACTGAATGTGGGGAGACATGGACACTAATTGGGCTTGGAGAGGGTTTGTTTAGCCTGGAGGAGAGGCTCAGGGATGAAGTCATGAGTCTCTCCAACTCTCTGACAGGGCTTGGAGAGGGGTGGGGCATGTCTGTCCTGCCAGGGCTGCTGGGAGAGAACTAGAGGGAATGGCCTTGAGCTGAGGCAGGGCAGAGT
>NW_008668969.1:2175-2553 GCF_000695815.1 Acanthisitta chloris
CCTGGAGGTGTTTGAGAGGTGTCTGGATGTGGCACTGGAGGATCTGGTTTAGGGTTTGGGGGTTCCAGCAGTGACAGGTTAAGTGTTGAACCCAATGATCCTAAGCGATCTCCTCCAGCCTTGATGATTCCAAGATTCTGTGCAGATCACCTTTACTGACAGGTGTGGAGGAGCCTGTTGCCACTGGTGATTCTATGATCCTATGAAATATGGGGAGACCCAGGGTTGAGACAGTAAAAGGGCCGGGCACAGGTCAGCATTCCTGTCAGGATACGGTGTCTGCGCTGGGTCACAGCAGCCTGTCCTGCCCCTAATCCCGAGCCGGGCAGGGTCTCTCTGTTCTCCGCTTGCGTCCTTGACGCAGCACCCGGACCGATC
>NW_008668970.1:0-202 GCF_000695815.1 Acanthisitta chloris
TGTGCTCTCAGCCAAGCAAACCAGACCTGAACCCCCAACAGGGGGAGAGACACCCCCCTCCTCCCTCTGGCACCCCTGTTTGCCCCTCCGGTCCACTGATCCCTCCCAAGCACTAAACGTGGCAACAATGAGCCTTGGGAGGAGACCTGGGAGGGCAGGTCTGGCTCCCAGGGACCAGCGGGGAGACTTGGGTTGTCCCGCG
>NW_008668970.1:275-512 GCF_000695815.1 Acanthisitta chloris
CCAAACCCTTCACGGAGGATGAACCTCCTCCAAAGCCTGGCTGGAACTCACGGCCGCCGCAGCCTCTGTCCCCATAGCCCCTGTGAGGTGAACTAAATCCATCCTAATTAGCGCTGATTTGCATGGGGAAATGAAAATTAATCTAGCCTGGCTTTATTGGAATTAGTGATTCCAGTTGGGCACATCAGACAGTGGCAGACGTCTGGGGGGGCTAGGGGGCTGCCCCCCTCCTCTTCC
>NW_008668971.1:0-851 GCF_000695815.1 Acanthisitta chloris
AGGAGCAGAGATGAGAAGATGGAGCTGGTCGCCCTGCCAAGGTGCAATGGGAGCTGCTGTGGGCACAGAGGGGGGGTGAGGGGACCTCCTGCTTGCAGGGATGGCCATGGTGGGGCCGAAATCACTGAGTGTCCCCCAGATCCACTCTGGAACCCCAGCTGCTTGACCACCAGCACTATTCCTGGCTCTAGTGTGTCCCAGTCCATCCCAGCAACAGGAACTGAACCCTCCTTGTCTCATGCTCTACTGGGAGATGGTGCAGGGTCCGCAGGAGCAGCTGTGGGTGGACAGGGACCTTACCTGGGGTCACAGTGTGGCTTGTGGACAAACCCTGCCTAGGACCGAATCCCTCAGTGAGGAACCAGTGAGGCTCAGCCCTGACCAGAGTCACTGGGAACATTGGGAATGCTGGGTGGGAATGGGGTCTCCCGGTCCGCAGCAGCATCAGCGCTGGCCAGCCACAGGCAGAGGGGAAGTGATTTCTCATTCCAAATCCAATTCCTCTCCAACACGAGCCGATTTTTCTCTCCCTCTTTTAATTCAGTCACTCAAGCTGACAGCTACACTGTGTACCGCAGCCTGGCTACAGGATTGCTCTGCCATATTCCCCCTGTAAATCTCCCAGCGTGTCAGCTCTCCCTTTCACTCTCCAGTCCGCCTGATAAATATTCATTTTATTGGGGTATTTTTCATTTCTCTCTCTCTCTCCCTCTCTCTCTCTGCAGCTCATTCCCCTCATTGGCTTCATCAGTGTGGGCCTGGGCAGTGCAGTCCTGTACCTGCTGAGGCTGGCGCTGTACAGCCCTGATGTCAGGTATGGGTCAGGGTGCTCCAGGCACCCCCCAGGCATC
>NW_008668971.1:891-1390 GCF_000695815.1 Acanthisitta chloris
TCTCACCCCAATGCCCATGGAGCGTGGGAAGCTCAGCCCAGGTGCAGTGAGTGTGTGCTGGGGTACTCAGACACACCTTTGTAGCGAGTGGTGGGGGAAGAGGTACCTGGAGGGGGTGAGGGAAGTTGGGGGGGATGGTATCCCCTCTCCTTGCTTTGTGAGAATGGGAGAAGGGCCCCACCAGTATCCTGATCCAGGCATTGGGACTGGGGTGGGTGGGTGGATAACAAAGTGGCTGATGGAGATGGGGGGAAGAGGGGGGGGGGGAAATAGTGGAATGGATGGTTGGAGAAAGGATGGGGAGAGGGAGGGAGGGAGGGATGGACAGACAGCAGGGAAGGATGAGCGGAGGGAGAGATGTGAGGATGGATGGATGGATGGGGGATGAAGGGATGGATGGATGGATGTGGAATCAGTAAGGATGGATGGGCACAGGACAGCCCCACGTGCTGGGGTGACCAGGCTGGTTTTCCCATGTTCCCAGAGCCCCTTGCTGCCC
>NW_008668972.1:0-7156 GCF_000695815.1 Acanthisitta chloris
AAGATAAATATATATGTATATATAAATGCATTTAAAATATAAATATATATAATTTAAGTATATAAATAGAACCATAAAAATAGCTAGAAGAAATCTAAACCACATTTTTCTAATGTATCAATACTGTGTCATAGAGGAAGGGGGATGTTTCACAAGGGACTAATCTCAAAAGTAGTCTGAGGGCTAGTCATAAAAGAAAAGCATTGTGTTTCACATACAGCTTCAATGAGATCTTACATGTGCAAGTACTTATTTGAAAATATTTTATCTGAAATGGTTTTAAGACTAAGACTTTTCCTAGCAGCAAACTATGGAAGGTGATCACACTGTACTTCAGTTTTTCTGCTGCTTTATCAAACTGATTTTCTCACTTTCAAATCAAGCACAAGCCAGATTTACATGTGACCCTGTACCATGTGATTGGTTTTGACATGCTGTGTTCTCAGTCTGAATAAATCAGTGTACATTTACATTGGCATTTTTACCATTATTCTTACTGACAGTTGCTGAGGCCATTGATCTAAGTAAACTGATGTTTAGTAACCTCTAAAGGCTGGCAAGAGAGTTTTACAGCAGTGGACAGCAAAGTGGAAAGGTGCAGTTTCCCATAAGGCTTAGGTTACTCATACTAAAATACTGACCACATCCCTTTTTCTGGTCCTGTAGAGAAGTCTGTGGTTTTGTCTTTCCAGAAATTGTCAGCAATAGACTGATGCAGCAGCAGTTGTGTCTATCTGAGCAAAGGGTGAGTTACGAGGGAAGTATTTAACTGGCCAGCATATTTCATGTGCTGGAGTCCTCTCTACTGGCAGAGAGTAACTCTGCTAGGTTATTTCTGTGCCTTGAGTTTTCTCTTGATTTTTTTTTAACTACTGTAAACTGTGCCTTCATGGTAACATTCTTAATACTCTAGAGCTCTGTCTGAAACAGATCTTTTGTTAGAGATATGTGTGCTTGGTAATGGTTTCCAACTGAGGAGCTATTTTTCACATTTAACAATCTGCAAACCACATTTTCTCTAGCCTTTTTGCATCTTTTGGAAAAGGCAAGGAAAGCATCTTCGTACTCCATGACCACGTAAGAACAATCCAAAGTGTAACTAAGTAGTGAAACACAGTCTAGAAGTCCCACTGCAGAGGGAAGAGATTCTGGATGAAGAGTCACTTCCAGCATGACCCAGGGAACATTTTTCTAGAAACAGAATAGTTGGGGTTGGAAGTGACCTTTTGAGGACATCTAGTCCATGCCCTCCGCTGTGGGAGGAGACACCTTCAGCTAGAACATGTTGCTCAGAGCTTTGAATGTTCCCACTGATGGGGTATCTACCACATGTCTGGGAAACCTGTGCCAGTGTTTCATTACCCTTTTCATAAAAATATTTCTTCCTTATATATATTCTGAATCTATCTTCTTTCAGTTTAAAACCACCACCCCTTGTCCCATGAGAACAGGGCCTGGTAAAAATTTTATAGGCCCCCTTTCAGTACCAAAAAGCTGCAGTGAGGTTCCCTAGAACCTGCTCTTCTCCAGCCTGCACAATCCAAATCTCTCAGCCTTTCCTCAGACAGGAAGGTGTTCCATCTCTCTAATCTAATATGTTTCACACTTCTAAAGAACAGCAAGGCTTCTCACTTTTCACCATCACTTGGCTCATTTTGTATAACAGCAGCCGCTTTAAGGGTTTTCTATGCTATGGTCCAGCCCGAGGTACTATTGTGAAAAAGATGTACCTTATCCACAATAAAAAAAAATTCCAGTCTGTATCTTCCCCGTCATTTGCCCCATCTTCTATAAATATTTTTATTTCAATTTCTGCTTGTCAGAAGCACCTGGATTTACCACTTGGTTGACTGATACAACTGCCTATATAATTAATTGGGTAAAGCAGTAAATAGTTTTCCTTTTTTTCTTCTCAATAAATTAAAGGTAAGCTTTGAAAGTTGAGGCTTGTGATCAGTGAGGACATTTTTGTCTCATATTTATTACAGTAAAAATGTGGTAACATAGAATCAGAGTCATAGAATCAAATGGGTTGGAAAAGACCTCCAAGATCATGCAGTCCAACCTTACCGTTGTTACGAGACCATGGCACTAAGTACCACATCTAGTCTCAGCTTAAAAACCTCCAGAGACTGTGAATCTACCCCCTTCCCGGGCAGCCCATTCCAATGCCTGATTCTTTCTCCATAAAAATTTTCTCCCTAATCTAACTTACACCTCCCCCAACAGAGTTGAGTCTGTGCCCTCATTGTCTTCTCAATGGACGAGATCCTGATTGGATGCAATTACAGCATCAAAATGATGTGAGATGGAGAAAGATTTTATATTTGTGCTACAGAGCTTCTTAGATACAGTTTTCAGTAGTACCTAGGAGCTAAAAACATCTGTGATTTCTGTGTGACTTAAGTAATTCAGGTTCTTAGAAATTTCACTTTTCATCTGTGTTTCAGATGTGATGCCTACAGGGAAAAGGTGGAGCTGTGAGAATGAAGCATGAAGCAACCAGAAGTTCATTAAATTTGCTGATAGGTGTCTCAGACAAATGAAATAAGCCTTTCTCATTGTAAAAGGAAAATGCAAGTAAGCATCAGATATTTGTAAACAGTAATAAAACCCTCAACTTGTAAATATTTTCTCTGTCATAACTCTTCACCCTTTAACCCATTTTCCTAACCTTTATTCATATGTGAATTGCCACTGGGTTCCTCAGATAAAGCACCAGTAATGCAGGTCATACTTTGATTAGTCAGTGTCAGTACACAAGAAACTTGCATAGTTAAAGCCTTGGATTATCAATACATCTTTAGGCAGTTGCCTAACAACTACACACATATGTTTATCTAATGATGGACCCTCAGAAGGAGGAAAAACCACAATTTGATCTACTGTCAAGATACTATTCCCTGTGTCCTTCTGAGGATCCCATGTGCTTTATAGATGTTAGTTTTTCAACTTATATCCTCTCTGAGAAATAATGAGAGTTAAAATTGTTGTCGGGATAGGAACAAAATGCACAAACTGTAGCACATGGACAATTCCTGAGCCTTTGTTCCAGCCTAGCAAGCATACAAAGAAATGCCCCCTGAGGGAGGGCAGCAAGGATGCATGTCCCAGCAAATACTCAGCATGTCTGCTAGGCACATTTTTCTTCAGAAATTTAGAGTCTGCATTGGCTGAAACACTGGTTGTATGTATGAAGTTGACACTTGCTTATTGCCTGAGTAGCAGCAGTCTTGTCAGCACAGTGGGGAAGGTGGTGTTTTTAGCTCAGAGATGAAACTAATTCACAGACGTTAATGAGGTGCTCAGATTCTGACAGTGCTGATGAGGATGGAGGCAGGTTGCAAAGCAGAGCAGGCTGTCAGTGGGCCGATGGAGCACACCTGCAGGGGCCTCACGCTATATCTTTTCGGTAATTAGCAACAATGTCTGAAGGGTTTATTCAGTGACACTATGCCTGTTCCTTCACCCTTAAGTCTCAGGGTTCTTAGATTACCTAGAGTTGTCCTTGAGCACAGCCCTTGAAGACTGGCTGAGGAAGCTAGTCTGCCCTGTTCTTGCAGTTCAGTGGACCTTCCTGGGGAAAAAGGAGTTGTCTTAATCTGTACACTGATTTGAAGTTTAATACAAATATTATGAGTTAAAGAGGTTTGGTTTTATAATTGCCTTGTTGGAGGCATTTTAATTTGAGGAGAATGCACTTTAAATATAACCAAAACCTGTCTGTGTTTACTATTGGGGTTTTTTTCTGTCAAAAAACCTGAGAATAATTCCAGTGTGGGATTTAAAGACATACTATATTTCTACAAAACAACAACCAAAACCCACAACCCTCCCCACAACACTTCAATCCCCAAATCCTGATGCTTTTTACTTGCTATTACAATAAGATTTGAATGAAGAGGGTTGGCCGAGATTGAAATGAACTTCCCTCTCTTGTTTCCATGTGCCCAGTTCTCTCTTATCAGCATGATGAGGAGGGACTGGGGACAGAACTTGTAAACAAGAGAAAATAGTGAACACAGCCCCCTCTTGTTTCATTGTGTACAATTATGACTTTATTGCTTTACTTGTGGCATTGGTTCACACTCTTGGCCTGGTGTCCCAAAATGTAGCCAGATGTAGCACAGATTCCTTACTTCTAACTGGCAAATGGTATGACTCCTGTGAAGATGTTGTCTCTAGTTATAATTTTAACCTCACTGTTGATTAAAAGGTCTGTGTTGAATAGTAAATTGCTTTCATGATGCAAGAGCAGCAACAAAACCACAGCTACAGGTTATTGGAAAAAATGCTCTCATCAGATGAGTATGATAATATTTATAAACTCCTAATACTTATAAATTACTTGGATAAAGAGTTGAAATGTGATGCAAAATTCTGAAAAAGTAAAGCAATCACCTACTATTTATTACCAAAATTCATTCATATTTCAAATTCCCTGATTCCTTATATTTATGGCAGAAGTGTCCAGCAAGCACAAGTAGGGTCAGCTTGGTCGGCTCTTGAACTAAATACTAGTAATAAGAGTTAGAAGCTGGAAGTAAACTGTACATTTGCTGCATTTGAAATCACATTCACACATGACTCTGATCTTTCATCTGTAGACATACATTTAGCAACCAGCATGAGCGTAGAGTTCTAATGTTTATTATTAATTTCTTCAAAGTTCTTGTTAGAAATCATTAAAGGAAGAAAAGATCTAAAGAAAGTCTTTTGGCTTTGGCAGAAGACAATGAATCTCAGCATTTCAACATTTTCAGTTTTCCAGCTTCCGAAAGGTGATATTTACATTGGGGAATGAATGATGTTGGAAAGCAGGTGCCGTTGTAAGACATTTTCTCATCTAAAACATATAGAAAATCTTGTCACACAGAAGACCTATGAAGTATGAATGATGGCACCTGATAAGGACTGAAAAATACCTCCTCCCTCTAGTCCTTCTGGTGAACTTGGGATTTCCTGCAATCAGAATGCGTCCAAGAGTTTTTCTACATAGGTAGGGACCAGAACTACAGGACTAGGTATTTAGAAAATGTAAAATTATTCTTATCAGATCAGAGTTACATGAAGGAGAATTTAATATTTGTAATGTTTGTATAGAGATTTATCTCAGAGCCACTTCTTTCATTTGTATTATTTCCCAGTCTAATCTAATATTTGCTCAGAATCTTCCTTGTGTTCAATACTTTTTAGAACTGTAATAAATAATCCAATTCAATTTAGAAAATAATAATGTTTTCCTCCAAATTCTAATAATCCTGTGATACAATCTGTCCCAGTTATAGTAACATGTAGTAATTTCCTTTCCTTTTCAATTTCTTTTCCCAGATTTATTTTTTTTTATAAGAGGTTCTTTTGTTCAAAGGGTCTGTAATGGGCTGGCAGGGCTTTTTCAAATTCATAGTTTCATCATATAATTTTTAATTTCTTCCTTTAATGTACTAGATATTAGTCCTGAAAAATTATGCGTAATCACTAATGGATATTAAGTGCTGCTCAGCACAAACTTTTTATTCATACATTAAAAGATATATGTAATAGATGTCCTGCTTGCTTCTTCTGTTCAGTTGTCTTTTGCAGTGCATACAAAAGAAAGCTTGCAGATTCCCCACCCTTTTCAGGTGCTTTGGGCAGAAGTTGCACATTTTTTATTAGCACATGGACCCCAATGAAATGGACCTGTTTCACACTTCAGTGTTTGTAGTGTAACCTGAACTGTAACAAGACTAACCTTAGTATGAAAAATCCTGAGTTGTTCTGTTGTAATTGTTACTTTCTGCCTTAGATACTTTGAAAGCCCTGGGGCTCAAGTTTAAAGAAGATAGTCCAGCCAACCTCTGTTTTTGAGACTGCATTTACTTTTCACACAAGCCAGTTGCCTTCATTTTTCAATATAATTTACCAGATTCCTAATGAGTAAGTATTGATTTCCAGAAATTAGCTTGATACTTTTACAAGTTGTTGTTTAATCACCTCAGAGTTGTAGAAAAAAAAAAAGGAAAATAAGCTGTGGTGGTTAACATGATTGTCCATAAGGTGTGCTGTTCCATCCATGTTTTCATCTGGGGCATTGGTTAATCTCCCAGATCACTCAGACATGAACTGGATGAAAACTGTCTTCTTGTACCTCCACACTGATGAGACAGATTTGTCTGTGGGACAGTGTCAGCGTGGTTGGTAGTAGCCAGAGCTTTCTCAGACATAGATCTTATTATGCTTCATGTTCAGAGAAGGTATTAAATTACTCTAGCTTAAGTGAGGAATGCCACTTAGATGCTTTTCCATGCAAGGCAGGGTGTATTCTAGCATTGATGGCACATACAAGCAGCTCTTTTATAGACATCTGTTATGGTTATTTTAGCTATAAACAAACTTCCCTCTCTATGTGTTCAGCTTTCCAAATTCTCTTGTAACACCATGCAGAATGCATGTTTGTTTCTCAGTTGGCTCTGGACTTTGGCTGACTTTCTACTTTGCATACTAAGAATGCCAAGCCACGTGCTCCAATTTAGCAGGTCTTCCAGAGGTGTTCTCCATTGTGCTTCGTCCACCCTGTCCTTCTTTCTCTGCTGTCAAATTAGGTAACTAACTAGCTTTTGTCACTACACCAACAATTAAGGGATTTGTTTCTGGGGTCTGTGGTACTTGAAAACTTTAACCCAGTTTCTCCAATTTCAGTCTTCTGTTTCAGTTGAATGAATTATCACTTCTGTAACATATTCCCATTTTAGCACAGTGTAAGTGTCCGGTAAACATTAATATAGTTTTAATTAGAGTAAGTTTAGGAAATTTTTTTTATGTGGCAATTATTTAAGGAATACTAAAGATGTTTGTAATTTTAAAGACAAAAGAAAGCAAAAATTTCAGCATAAATTGTGAAGCAACACAATACTACAGGTGAGTCTGGACCTACCCGTTATGTTTGCACATGAAATCTGACCTCTTCTGACATAGTTTTTTGACTAGTTAACATGTTTGGAGGGCAAATAATTCTCTAGGAAAAAAAGGGCTTTGCTACAGGATAGATCGTACAGAATTAGCTTAGCAGAACTGCTTCCCAGGATAGTCACTCACAGCTTAACTTCTTGGCATGATCTTATTCTACAATGTCAAAAAACCATTTTCCTTTCCTAAAACAAAGTAGATTTTGCTT
>NW_008668973.1:0-32474 GCF_000695815.1 Acanthisitta chloris
CACACAAAGGCAGCTGCAGCTGGACGGGCGAGGGACCGCGCTCCGCGCCAGGGCTCCGGTGCCGCGTCTCGCCTGGTCTTCTCCATACTCATGAACATACAAAGGTCAACCCCTATCACGATAGCACGATATGGGAGACCGCGGAATAAAACCCAGGATTTTGAGGAGCTCTCGTCCATACGGTCCATCGAGCCAAGCCAGAGTTTTAGCCCGAATCTAGGCTCACCGAGCCCGCCGGAGACCCCGAACTTGTCGCATTGCGTTTCTTGCATCGGGAAATACTTATTGTTGGAGCCTCTCGAGGGAGACCACGTTTTCCGAGCCGTACATCTGCACAGCGGCGAGGAACTGGTTTGCAAGGTAATGCCTCTCCTTATTCTCCCCCGGGTTCGCCGCTGTCGCGCGTGGGTTTACCGTGTCTCGCAGGAGGGCGAGCACGGCCGTGCACCTCCGTTACGGAACGGCGGAGAAACAAAAGGCAGGGAGACAGGATTAAAGGCTCATCCTGTAACTTTTCCCTCTCTCCAGACAATGGCCACGTTATAGCGGTGGCCCGGCGCCAGCTCTGCCTTCTACCCGGGGGATATTGTTCTGGAAAGAGCTGTTCTTGAAGTAGGTCTTAACGTGAGTTCAGATGAGGAGAAAGCCTCATCTTGCCCAGCCTCACTTTTCAAAATGGAGTAGGGAATTCCCAGCTAATTTTAAGGTGTTGGGACCTGCTGGCTTCCTCGATTTCTCCTGCCCCCGATTCTGTGCGTTGGGGTACGGAAGAGGATGGAGAAGGCGGGGGTGGGGAGGTTGGGTCAGGAGATTGCCATCAGCGTTGTCTTAAAAGTGATTATTTTAAATTAAATTCGCATGTAATTAATCAGCCTGAGCTCCCTGACGATGGAGGTTGTTTGCAAACAGCATCCTCCTCCCCCATTGCAGAACTGAGCAAGAATAAAACCTGCACTCCTACGGTTTTTAGAAGCGCAGACAAAATAGCTATCCCACTCTTTGTAGCCTGCCGGCTTTTCTCTGCCTCCTCCCAGTTTGCTCCTGCTATTCAGAGGTGAGCTGCGGGAAGAAGAAACATACATACGTGCACATCTGCGGAGGGATGTTTTTTACACTTCTAGTTGAGGGAATATTTTCCTTTGTTCCCAAATTGTGATTCTCATTGTCTCTAGTGAGATGGACTTACGCCCAGCAAACTGAGGCAGTAGTTTTTATAACTACGTAGCAAATTGAAACCTTGCAACACATGCTGCAGTGTTTGTATTGTTCCCAGAACATGGAATTGTGCCATTTGACATATTTCTAGTGTGGAACTAAACGCGAGATGAAAAAGTAGATGTATTCTAGCTTACTAGTATTCCAAGGATTAATAATAGTATTACTGATTGTTTCATACTTTCTCTTACTTGATTCATAAAAACTTATGGACTAGCCTGTAGCAGAGAAGTGGAAATAATTGCTGATGCTTGCTGGTTTCAAAGATGGGGGTTCCAAATGCAGTTTAAATATGCTTACTGAGTTATAAAACCTGATGTTGCAGCAACCTAGGACTTCGTGTGATTATTTAGGGGAGAAAAGGCCCGTGACTTTGCAGTGGACTAATATTGCATGCTGAACTGAATGCTTTGTTACTAAACTGAAACGGAACATGAGAATTTCGAGAATGAAAGCCCAGCTCGATGCAGTAGTACAGTGCTGCACTCTAGGACGTTGGCATCTTTTCATGAAATAAACCGATCCCACAAAGCTGCTGCTCTGCATGAAATTCTAGGTGAACTTGCATAGCGAGTGGTGAAGCGGGGGCTATGCGCTTCTTTGTTTCCTGTTTGGTTTGCGGGATTAAGGCACTGTTTTGATAACAATATGAGCAGCATAACTACAGCTCACAAAGCATGGACTGTTATTTTTTTCCCTTCCCTTTAAGATGTATGTTTTTTAGCTGATCCTGACATTTGAATAGTATCAGCTTTTCCATATATGTGAGGCACTGGTAGCTGTGCTCCAAAAATATGATCTTAGTCTGAATTGCTAGTTTGTGAATACACAGTTGTCAGTCCTGAGCTCGGCTTAATTTAATGCGTGCTTCAAAATGCCTGCAGTATCATGACAACTATTTGTCAAGTAGCCTTCCAGCAAAGAGACCTGCTCTCTGGTATCTTACTGAAGATGCTCTTAGAGGTTGCTTGCAGAAACATTGGGTTGGATAACAGACACATACTGATAATTCTCAGGATTCATTTGGCTGCACCCACTGACTGTACAGATGCCGTTATTTGCTTCAAGGCTCTGTGGCATCCAAACAATGGTAACTTCTCACTTCCAATTCACAGTGAGAACTAAATCAAACTGTAGCTTGCTGGACATTTGCTGAATTGAGGCCAGGGATCTTAGAAGCTGGGATACAAAGAAGCCCTTTATAAAAGGTATTTGAGACTGTAGCAGTATGATAGTGCTTCCCATCTCCCCTCTTTCAAACACAGTGCTGGTACCAGAACTACTTATTTAACATAGACTGAGGACCACAAAATGTAACTAATTTACGTGAGGATAATCTGGTTATGAGAGAATTCTGGAAAGGGTTTTTTTTTTTCACATGAAGGTTTGAGCTATGCGAATGGTCCTGCTTAAATTTTATTGTATAGCAGCTTCTTTGTAGAAGAGCCATTCACTTGCAATGTAGTAGTTACGAGTTTTGAGATCCAAATGTCAATGAATTCTTCTCTGGAATGAATTACACACCAGGGATTTTAGCAACACCCCCTCCCCGCCCCAGTTCTGCTTCCCTGGCGCACCATGTCACCAGAATGCCTCGGTGCTAATCCTCCCCCCCCCCCCCCCCCCATAAAATCTGCTGGGTCTGTTTGGCAGCCTGCCTTGAAGGTTGTTTTCCCTTGTGCCAGAGTATGACAGCACAGGTATGAGGTGAGGAGGGGTGCCCTAGTTTCTTGGGGTTTGGGTCCTTTCCTATGGAAGGAGTTGTTAGGATTGTGCTCTGAAGCATTAAATGACTTGGGTTTTGAAGCCTCAGGTAAATTTTGATTGAACTGTGTCTCTTTCACTCAATTTTGAAAGCTGTTTAAAGATTTTGGGAAAGCAGGGAGAGATTTGCTCCTTGGAGTGGATACAAATACCTGCTATTGGAATACAAATACTAGAATACAGAAAGGAAAAAAAACAGTTGCAGTTTAAAACAGTGATTAGAGACCTATACCAGCTCATAATTTTTGTGTTTTATTCAAAGGACACATAACTACCTTAAAGTCTTTTTACCCAAATAACAAAACACCCATGAGTAAGTTACATATTACTTGAGTTTTTATGCTGGTGGAAATCCTAATCCCTTGCTTTGTAGTCCTCAGGAGCTGGTAAAATTAAAAATCACTCCTATCAATACTTTGCTCGTAGTCTCTTTTAGCACAATGACTTCTGTTACTCTCAATGAAGTCTTTCATTTTCTTGTTATGTGGTCTTTTCTCAATTGACTCAAATACTGATTCATTCGTCATCACTAGATTATAGTAACTTTTTATATTTGAGTTTCCCAGCAGCTTTTTTAATTCTTACAGCTCATTCATAAGATCAGTGATAACACACTTAGTAGTAAAGGAACACTCTGCTTTTAATGGAGCACTTGATTGAAATGCAGAGAGTTCAGGGTGGTTTTGTCTTTGCCTTTTGAAGGGTATTTGTCTGCGCTCCAACAGGCAGAGCTATTTCCCGGCTTGTCCTTCTGATCTTATAAACAGCCATTGTGGAACTGAGACTTGGAAAGTGAAAGTGACTTTGCTGTTTGTCAGAGATGAAAGAAAGACAGGAAGTAAACAGGAATAGCAATAGATGATATTTTAAACCTGAAAATCCTTAAGGCTTTAATGGGTTAATAAAATCAAGAGAGGCAGGCATGTGTATCAGGGTGGATTTAATGTGACAGCTTCTCTCAATACAAAGCTACTGGCTGTATTTTCTGTGAGTTTGTTTGGATGGAAAATAGAAGATAAATGTGTTTCTTTCTGAGTACTGCCCTTACACATCAGTGGTCTTCACAGCTTAATTTAGATTACATTCTAAATTTGATCAGCTGTTAGCTAATGAAACTATTTTTGCTACTAGTTTTGAAGACTAGCCTTTCCTGTCAAGGTTACACGTATCTTCTGTGTGGGGTTGTACGGTCTGTTTTGTCTTGTCCTCAATGCCGTGAGCTTGTGACATCCTGTTTACATTGGTGCAGCTTCAGCAGCAGCATAAATTGTACTTAGAGATGTTTCTGTTAACAAAATTAGATATACCATTACTTCACTGTCCTTCATGTCACTAACCCTGGTTTTACTGTCATTGTTCCTGCAGGTGTTTGATATTGGCTGCTACCAGGAGTTATTAGCACCATGTTTTTGTCTGCCTGCGCATAAAAATATCAACCAAATTACTGAAATAATTCTTGGGGAGACAAAAGCGTATGTGTTCTTCGAAAGGAGCTATGGGGACATGCATTCATTTGTTCGTACCTGCAAGAAGCTTAAAGAAGAGGAGGCAGCCAAACTCTTCTATCAAATAGCTTCCGCTGTTGCACACTGCCATGATGGTGGACTGGTACTGCGAGATCTCAAGCTGCGAAAGTTTATTTTCAAGGATGAAGAAAGGTAAGAGTCTCCCTTACTTTACAGGTGAGGGTGCCTGAAGTCAGGTATTCAGAGCTGCAGGACATTGTGCCCTTCGTTGTCACTGTACTATTCATTTGTGGTACACTTTATTTCCCTCTGCAACCTGGTCACGGAATGGATGTGCATTTTAGTTTCTGGCCTAGGATTTGGAGTAAAATAAGTATAGAGTGCAGCTTGCATTGGTGCTTGGCCTCTGCATCTCTGCCTGGAGAAGTAGTTTCCTGAAGGAAGGCTCTGAATGGTGTAAGGACTGCGCTATCCTAAGTGCTGCTGGTGTTAAAAGAGGAAAGAGGCATAAGATCCATTCTGTTAAAGAGGATTGGGGACTGAAATGGCTCATTCCAGTGAGGAGGCATGAAGAGGAAGAACAGTCAAATGGTTTTTGTAGGACTGCTTTGAGCACAGCTTCTTGTTTTCCATGCTGGAAGGGTCTGGAGGCTGCTTCCAAGAGTATTATGTGGTCAGTAATCATACTAAGACTAAAACTGCCTTGCTCTGTGGATGCTCCTTTATAGTGTCTCTTGTTGTGGTACTTGAGGAACTACCTTTTTTTTTTCCTTTTTTTCTTTTCCCTCTCAGTATTATCTCCTCCCTGCACATACTCCTGTCAATAATTGGGTGGTGAATGATTTGGAGGAGTAGTGTGGGAAGATCGGAAAAAAATAAGACTGGCTACTCTTGGGTATATAGTTGAAGTGCTATTTCTGATCTGGAGTTATAGCTATACTGTTCTACCTGTGGAAGCTTCCTATCTCTTTCCTTGTGGTTATCAGTTTTCTTTATCTTGCATGATGAATTTGCTTGCAATTTCCATGTAAGGCATTAGAGTAATAAATGCTGCCAGGGCAATGTCAGGCTTTCACAGAGGGATTAAGTCGGAAGATGACCATTACAAAAAAGAAACTAAGTGGGGACAGAGCCTGCCTTTGTGCTTCTTCATATCTTGACACAGGATGGGAAGGTGCTTTGCGCTTTTAATTATTCATAGAAGTTGTCAGAAAACTTGTTCAAACTGCTGCAGAGTGAAATGGATGTTTGGGAGAGTTGTATTAAAAATAACAAGTGCATATCAATTCCATTTGGGGCTGTTTGGGTAAGTTATAAGCAACAGCCAAGGCACTTCAGTTTTCTACAGGCTCAGGAAGTCTGTCATCTAAGAATTAGAAAAAACTTAATACACAGTTCAGTCAGGAAAGAGAAGTTCCCAGCCTTAAAATAAAAATGACAATCATCTATCCTGTTTAAATATTCTCTACTTAAATTTTATTGCAAACTGAGTTTTGCAAAATAGACTTCTCCTTTTAATCTATTTACGGACTGAAAAATAAAAGACGTATTTTCACATCTTAATTCAGTTCATATGATTCAAATAGCTATTCTTTTTTTTTTTCTGCAGCCCCAGTATATATAATTACCCTTTGTTCCTTTTCAGATAAAAAAGACTAATGAAACTGGTTTAATGTCCATTCATAGAGGAATGCAGAGCAAATAGATGTAAACTGTACTTTCACAACTTTCACTCCCGGTTTAATAATTAAGCACCATTATAAGGACCTCTATGCAGATAAGAAGGAAAGTTGTACAAAATAGGTGAGAGAGGGATTGTTTTCTGTTGTAGCTGATAATGTCCTAAAGTTGAAGTGTTTTGGGTTTTTTTTCCTGGGGATATATGTAGATTTGTGTGATTTTTTTTTTGCATAAAGAACAGGACTTGGAAAAGCTCTTCCAAGGGAAGGCAGCCTGAGCTCAGAGCGGTGCAGTGGGAACAGACGTGGGCCCGTGCTGAATACTGTTGAACTCCTACCCTGCTGCTTACTAGGAACTGAATGCAACATGAGGCACAGGGCCAAATCCTTTAGCCACCCAAGAAGAGTGGTGCGTACTATAATAGCAGTGTTGGTTTTTATGAATGTTTTAAACGTAACTGTCATCTGCAAAATCACAGTTACTTACTTTTGAACATTGTCTTCTAATTATACAATTCACTTTGAAGGTCAAATAGGATTTGCTGGTATTTTAAAGATAATCATAATGTGGTTTTCTTCTGGATGTAATGTTGATTTGTAAGTAGAGAGGTATTGTAATCTTTTCTCTGCTAAATAAACAGAGATGAAATAGTGTGAGATAGAAATAGAACCAAACAGCAGCGACTGCCTTTTTTCACATGCTCTGATCATCAGACTGTAATCAGTCATCACTTTCAATCTGCTGCTATATTTAGGCTGAAAAATCTTTCTAGCCCTTCTGAGTTCACAGGGTTGTGTGCTGGTTGCACCCCTCCAAGCTTGTGTCGCCTTGAGGCTGCTGGTGAGGATGCCCTCAGTATGCAGGATGCTGAGCAGCCTGCTCTTCAGGAGCTGCCGTCAGCAGCAGTGCCTAGGAGATGGGTTCTGCACCTTCCCTTGCTCTTTTGTGCTGGTAATGAACCAAGGAGGGAGAAAAGAGATAAAAATGAAGTTTTGAGAAATACGTGTGAGCTCCGCTGCTGTGTGTCACTGGCTTCAGTGAAGCTCTTTCTTAGTAGTTATTTTCTTATTTCTTCAAGGCTGTTTTTCTGCAGTTCACTTTAAGTATGTACCACTTTGAAACATTCTCTTCTTGAAGACTCTCACAGCTTTTATTTTGGTAGAAGAAAACATGGGAAATCCAGCATGCAGGCAACACATGAATGGAAAACTCGCTGCTTTTTTTTTTAGTAAGATGCTTGTCTGCTCTTAGCTGAGAGCTGCCAGACTGGAGGAGCCAGAGGGAATGTGAAGGATATATGGAAGCAGTTCCATTTGTTTAAAAAAGAAAAATCAATTAAAGCATTTCTTAGTACATTTCTTTTTATTGATCCTAATGATATCCTAGTAGTTTGATATGAAGACAGAGCTCCTGCAGATTTTCATGCGGGTGCATACAGTGTTGAAACTCTTTCTACCCCATTCCTATTATCTAAATTACAGCTGGAATTTGCAAAGATTCAGGCTCCTGATCTAGCAGCTATGTGAGTGCTCTTTGTTCCTACTGATGTCACTGCTAAGAATGCATGCTATTTGGATGTTGCAAATGGCAGTGCCTTGGGATGTTTGTAATGAACTGGGAGGTAAGAAGATGGAATAAAGTACTGTTGGAGACTAGTAGCATTGGGTATTTTATAGGGGTCCTAATCTTAACCAGTGACATTCTCTTAATGTGCTAAATCCAAGACAAACTGTGGTGGTATGTTATGCTACTGCATGTGAGTACATCAGCACTTAAAATGAACTTAAATTCTGGTGTGAAAACAAAAAAAACCCAATTTGTCTGTGTTTCAATGTAATGTATAGCTTTTATAAATCCTGAACTGCAGGAAGTCTGTAGATACGGTAAATTGCATTCCATGAAAATTACATGTGCTCCTGCCACATAGGTTCTTTGTTTTGTATAAAAGGTTGGGGGGTTGCATTTTTAGTGGGAAGTGTGTCTGTGGATCCCTTTGTAAACTATAGACGAAATAGGCAGTCTTCTAGTATTGAAATTTCTGCAGCTGAATTTGATGAAGCAGAAATTGTAAGACATTATGGCATGGCTGGAAAGGTTTTGTAAGACTGGGTTAGCAAGCAGCAGTACATCCATTAAATGAGGGCAGTGGCTTCCAGAACACTGAAAATATGGAAAACCCTGACTTGCCATGCTGAGTCTCAACAGACATTCTGAAGTACCTGTAAGATTCTTGCATACTTCAAAAATTGTGCCCTTAGACTTCAAAATACAACTTGAATCCAAGCGGAGATGATAAAACATATGATCTTGTATGTTTTCTGCTTCTGTCCAAGATGTTAATTATATTTTGTCCTGGGTATTTAAGCCAGCTCATTGTTGATGTTGTGGGGCTGTTGCTTTTGATTGTTTTTGCCGTGTTCATGGCATGGTATTTACCGTTTTTCCATGTTCAGCCTGTCCTTGTAGTAGGCCCTTGGGCAGAGTAACCGTGCCCTTCTCCTAGCTGGGGTCCTGTAATGGTGTTGGAGAACACGCTTTTTTTGGTTGTGCTGAAAATAATATATATAGCTACACAGTATATAGCTAATAAAGCAGTTCATCAGTCTGATACATAGCAGATGCTGTGAGAAAGAGCCACCTCAAAGATCTCAGAATTAAATAAAGTGTTTCAGTGCTGGCTGTTTCAATGGTTTGCTTAATACAAGAACATTTCTCCTGTCAGGGAATTATTAATTTCTTTAGTGCGTTTTTAAGCCTTTAATTATATTAAAATATTAGCTGTCGTAATATTTGAAGCTTAAAGACCTTGTACATTCATCATACTTGTTGAAGGGAAAATTAAAATAATTTTGGTATTTAGATATTGTAATTTTCTTGTATTCTTTGAGTAAATACGAGGCAGGTGGGATTCAGTAAAAATAAATAGAATTTGACACATTTTGCTCTGTGCCAGGGGAATACAGCCAGTACAATACACTAATTTAGAAAGCCTGTGTTAGCATGAGATATTTACTTGGTTCTCTTAGATTATTTTTTTTCTTTTTTTCCTCTAGAATTTCTCAGCTTTGAGTAGACAATGCTTTAAGGTGACCTAGTTATGTTGTTTGCAATCCTCATGATACAAACCTGATGCCACAAAAAATACAGAATGCATATAGCAACCTTTTTTCATGTAGACCTTTCATTTTCTAATAGTTAGTAGTGAGTTTCCTCCAGCATTTGTCAAATTGTAAAGTGGTCAGCAGCTTTTTTGCTATGGTGTTAGAACTTGCTGTTTTCCTTACAATTCCATTGAGAACAGGTAAGTTAATGCTTTCTCTGAGTCCTAGAAAGAGAGTCCTAAAAGTGGACGAAAATCAAACAATGTAGGAGTACTCTTTAAATACCGGAAGATTTAGAAATAAAAACAGTCTTCATCTGTTTTGTCATTTAAACACTTTACTCTATCCTGAATGGGGCCACAGGACCAAAGAGCACAAGTTCTCCAGTAGTGGAGAATCACAGGTCAGGTTTCAAACCAGAAGTTACTATTCCTAGAATATGGGGAGGAGGGCAGATTTCTTCACAAGCAGCAAATCTCTGCTTAGGGTAGAAGGCTTAGGATAGAAGTGGTTTGCACAACTGTTTTCCACAGAAGGGCTTGTACCCCCTTTTGCCTTTATGTGGTTTGATTACTAAGTCTGTTTTCTCATGATGTTCCTGGGAGCAGCACACTTTGGATTTGTTGGGTGTGTGGTGTCCTTGCAAACAGAGTGCAAGAGGGAGGCTGTCTGCAGATGTCGAAGGTCACACCAGCACTGTGAAATGCTTAAATCGCCCCCTGAGGGCATAGATAGTCATAGAGGCTGTGCTGCACCTAAGGTTATAAATTAAAGCAGAAGCCAGGGAAAATTTGGCTGGCCCTGGGATGAGAATGGGAGCTCCAATGGATGTTGTGTCAGCTCAAGGCCCTGACCTTGTGTGGCAAGAGCTCTGGAGTTTGTAAGAGGTTTTACCCCTGGACTGTGCTATCCTTTGGTATTCAGCTCATAGTTGAGCCTTGTCTTGTCTTCTTCGCTCTGTCTGTCCAGGCTGCATGCAGTATTGTGTGTTGGCAATCATGCCAGTAATGGTTGGGTGCCTGTCCTGAGATGTCTATCATAGGGTTGATCTCTTTGATGACAGGTCCTTTGCAGTCCCTGGAAGTAGATGTGTCATAGGACATAATTCATTGAGTCCAACAGTTGGTCATTCTGAAGACTTGAAAACCTCCATCCATAGACTTGGTGCAAAATACTCCATGTTGACTTTTCAGTAGAGACTGTGGATGTTTGTGCTGAGGGTGAGAAAGGGAAACAGGACCCCAGGTAGCCATTACAACAGTGGACTGTCATGGTGAAATTCTTCTCTGCCGTCCCTTCTATTTGTCCTTGTTATGACACTGGGAGATTACTTCAGACTTGGGAGGGAGAGGAAAGGTAGGTGGAGATTGTAAACAGGAGCCAACCTGGGACGTATTTAGTCTTAAGCAGCTGCTGGTAGACATGTATTGGAGACACGTGTGCAGATACATAAACAGGTTTTTGGTGGGATTTGAGAAATAATGGTATGGCTGTATCTTAAAGATGCTGAGCACCCATCACAGGCTCTGAAAGTGCAGGGCTGATCTCACAACATGCAGTTATGTTAACAAAATAAAATTGGGGTCTCCTTTCCCTGTGGAGCTTCACCATGTGTCATATGAAGAGACCTTGAAAAGATGGTGAACAGAGCATATAGTTGACAGCAGAGCTTTTTAAAACTCTGATCTTCAATGCGAACTAAAAAGATCAAAGTAAGGTGGTGAAGTAACTGCCCTGAGCCAGATGCGTATCAAATCATGGACTGCTCAGAGTATTGTAACTGAGCTCCTCTGGGAAAGGGTCTGCATTGGATTTTAGAGCCCACACCCCAACAAATGCATCAATACCTATCTACTTTCTGGGGAATATGTTTTCTCCTTAGATGGTCAGGGCATGGAAGAAACGCAGTACATGGCATACAGGATAGGCCATTCCCAGCAGTCCTATTTGAGTGTTCTAAAGCTGAGGTCTTTGGGGCACCAGCCCTTCCTGGAGGTGTGTCAGAGCGTTTTTTAAGAGGAATTCTGTAGGAAAAGAAAGCCAGCTTAAAACAAGTTAAAAGCCCTAAGTTCCTGGGACCTGCGTGTCCAGAAGAGGGTCCAGGCAGGGCTGAGCGTGCTGGTGACATCCCTGTGGAGGAAGGGTGGGGGAGATGTAATTTTTAAAGGCTTCCTCATTCTGCGGAAGTACCAGTGAGGGAATCTTCCCTTAGAAAAAAGGTTCATCCTGTGAACCTGTGCTGCCTGCAAGTCCCAATTGTCTTTCAAAACATATCCTTGAGTCTGTTTCATTATGCAGGAGACTGTCTGACAGCCTTTGTGCAGAGTTTAGGTTTTTTTCTTCCCTGAAGTTGTGTAGGATGTTGTGCAGTGAACTGTCATGCTCTGTGCTGTTATGCACTGGAAAGGGATCTTTTGGTGAACGGAGCAGGATTTAAATGGATGGCATAACATTTCCCCTCTGATCCTGTGTGCCTTACTGCCCCCAGAGGAGATCAGGTAGTTGTGAGTTCAGAATGAGTCTTTGCACCAAGCTGCAAATCATCTGCCTGGGTATTCGTTAGCTGCCTTCCCTGTCTCACTGGCTCCATGGTGGCAGCCTACTTCTGCATTATTTAGGAGAGATTCCCTTAGTTAAAAAAATCAATTAGCAACAGATAACTGTTTCAAATGTCAAGCTTTCCTTTTGGTTTTTTTTTTGCCTCCTTGTGACTAATTCCATGCATGCTCAGCTCATCTTCATGATGGGGTGTGAGCAACTGACCTCGATTAAATGACCTGTAAATTATTGGCCACATAGGAGCAATCCCTGATCTGCTGGGCAGTTAATGGCTTGAGTGCCTCTACCTAGGGAAGGGCTATCCTGGCCTCAGTCAGAGTAATGTTGAAATATAACATCGCTTGGGTGCCTTCACTTTTTACGTGTAAGGGGAATATTGTGAGGCACCTTTAGAAATTGCCATTTTTTATTCACCTGCAATCATATGAAGAAAATGGCCATTCAAGTGGCAGTGATGATTGTTCCTGATCTCTGGAGTCTGCTGCATAGAATCTGTAAATTTGGATCATCTAATTTGACCCAGACTGAGTAACAAGTGAATGGTGCATCTGCAGTGACTGTAGCAGGATGGCTCCTTCAATTTCCTTCCAAAGCAGATGATCTGGATGTATCTGGGGAGCGTTGCTGTGCAAAAACTGTGGGTCTGGCCTGCAGTTAGTATTCCCAAAATGGAAATGGTGGCTCAGCTGTTGTTCAGGTGTTACTTCTCATACAGATGGCTTTGGGGACAGACTGGAAGCAACTGCTTTCACTGATTCTGGCACAGGCTTCTTTACTACTGACTGATTACTCACTGCAGTGGAGGTATTTTCCTCTGAAGCACTCAGCCTGTCGGTTGGTATTTCTGCTTTAAATGTTCCAGATTTATTTTTTTTTCTCCTGCCTTATGAGCTTAGATCCCTCTGAATAATTCCACTGATTTTGGTATGGAAATTATGTTTGCTTTTGGAGAGCAAGTGTGAATGCTGGGTTCTTACAGCCCTGGCTTTGGTGTCAAAAGGCAGGATAGCAGTTTGCCAGTAGTCTCTAAGCTCTGCAGGGATGAATAATACGAATCAGTCGGAAAAGAAGTGTAGGATGTGCAACAAAGCCAGAGACGGGTGCTAACTCAGGAGGTTGCATTGAAGAATCTTCTGGAAGACGTTTAATTGATTAGGTTTTGTTACATTACTGAAGAGCAAAGTCTGAATGCAGTCAAGTAATGAATGGCATATTGATAAGAAACTCAGAGTGGTATTGTTTTTCACGGGCTTCCCTGACGGTTTCTATGGGGACAAAGACGCATTTCCCGTCCGAGTGCTGCTGCTGCCCTCTGATTGCACTTCTGTGGTTTCATTCACCAGTAATGGGAAAGCATTCATAGGCAGAATAGCTTCCCCTTTTTAAATAGCCATGATTCAGGGTTGGGTTTTTTTTAATGCATTAGACTAATGCAGTGTTTTATCAATGATCTGATAGATGCATAATGCTCTTTTTCCAAGTGCTTATTCAGGGTCTGCATTAAAACTTGAAATTATGTACTGTAATTACGTAAGCCTCGACAAAAGTCTTTGTTCCCCTACAGTACGTGTACAAAGTGATTCTCATCCAGCTATGACAGTAGCTTACATTTGAACTTCAGGGATTAATTTTGTTGCAACCATTTGTCGAACTCAAATGTTGGTGCTTTTGGAAAACTTTTTTCTCTTGTAGGGGTCCTTTGGTTGACTGATGTGAGTTAATTATTTAGGGACTTAGAGTTTTTTAGAAATGTGACTTCTAAAAAAATTATTTTTCTTTGACCTTTTTTCTGCTCTGTGATAAGAGAGGCATTTCAAAGTTGATTATGATTTCCCCTCCTTGTGTTTGGTTTTATCTGTCCCTTGCCTACCAAATACCAAATTTAGGGCTGTTGAGTTACTCTGCAACTGTATGCACTCCCCACTCTTTGCTGTGGAGGTTCTGTATTCTCACAATCTACTTGCAGTTTTCAGGTCTGTTTTATTGTTGTTGGCTTTTATTCTTTTTCTGGGGTATTTTATTTCAGTGCTTTCTCTGACAGAGCATGTGGGGGGGGAGAGAGATTGTTTCTCATTCAGCATGTCTCTGCATTTCTCTGTATTTTAGACTTTAGACTTCCTTCTTTCCCATTCTTCTCCACACTCCTCGCTGCCCCCTCCCAAAAAAAAAAATCGCAAACCAACAAGTCCCCAAACTCTCTGGCTTGCAGAAAACAGAACTCTTTTAGGCAGTGCTTGAAAAGCGGAGGAAGGGAAGGCTAGCCAGAGCTGGAAGCTGTTTTTTGCAGTGATGGGGTGCTGTGTGCTGGGAAATAGCAGCTCCTGAGCCAGGCTGCTCCTTTTTGATTGCCTGAAAAAAACGTGAAATGACTGTTAAAAAGGAAGTGATACTTGCCATTTACACCTGTGCAATACCCAGTTGTAGTACCATACAGACTGTTCTGTATGCGAGGCTGAGCTGAGTAAAGTCATCTGTCACTGGTGAAAACAGGCTGGAGTGGGTCTCCCCAGCCCCAGTGCTGGTTGGTGGTGAGGGGTGCTGGCACTACTGAGCCAGGGCCCTTGGCAGAAACACCTCATGAGTGCTTTCTATCACCAGCGGTGCCAAGTGGGTGAGCCACCATGCCAGACCAGCCGTTCCCATACTTCTGTGCTCTCCTTGCTGTAAGGATGGAAAGCATGTGTTGTCAACTACTGCAAAGACACTGGATCTTGCAAATGAAACTGAGAACACCCAAGTTGTTTCTAGTGGTAATTGGGAGAGGAGAAGGTCACACTGAGGCTGCGTACCTGGCAGTGCATGCTCAGGAGATGCAGACCTTGATGTTTGAAAGGGAAATGTGTGCTGTACCTGTGGTGGAGCACTGCCTGGTCACAGAGGAGCCATTTCACCACTTGCACCTGAAACACAAGGGTGTTTCTGGTCGAGGTTTCTAGGGCTGGGGAGAAGGGAGGAGGAGAAGGACTGAAGGTTGTGTTTTTGTTTAATTTGAGACCTTTTGTTTCCTCAAAGCCTGTCAGCTCAGCAGGATGAAAAACCTGGTTTGAGTGTTTGCTTCATTTCGCTACAGCTTATGGAGGAGCAGGCAGATAAGGGCCAGCTGTTGTTCCATTTGCTTGCTTAAACAAAACCCACTGTAGCATGTGCAGGGGCTGCAGCACCTTGCAAGGAAAGCAAGATGGGTATGGCCTTTATGTGCTGCTTCTGTTTTATTATCCAGAAATTATTTCTCCTGTTGTAGAAAAGATGAGTTTTTTGACATACCTTGCAATCTGCTCTCCGTGATTTTGTGCTGTAGCCATTGTGGAAAATGAGAGATTAGGGAATTCCAATAATTTTATGTAATATAAAAGCTTCTCATTGAAGTGTTTCTCTAAATTCTTTGGCAAGTCACATAAATGTAAAATAACATAGGAAAGTAAACAGCGTTTTCCTGTGCTGTTTACCCTGGGATGGCAGGCAAGTGTGTGTGGGGGGTGAGTTCCCTCCTGAAACTTGTTTATAAATAGCATTCTCTGCCCCACTCCCTGTGTGTGTTTTCTGCTTCTGTGAGTTAGCAGGAGTCAGTTGATGCTTTCCTGTCTGGCAGTTCAGTGACTTAATGCATGTTTGAGTAGCTGGCCTCACCCTTTTATTGCTACACATGCTTTTCTATGGAAAAACTGAGGTGGGCAATGCGAATGGAGCCACAACTCATGTCCCTGCCTTCCCTTTCATTTCCTCCTCTCTGTTCTCTGCCCTCCTTGGCATGTTTTTTTCCTCTGGGCTTTTGTCCTCTGCGTTCTCCCTATGCTGTGCAGGTTCAGGAACATGTCGAAGCTGAGCACCGTGAAAGGACTCTTCCCTAGTTATTCTCCTGTTGAGGACCCTCTGAGCTGTGTACAGAGGGAAATTGCAGTGGTCTTGGTAATTGTAGAAGCAGCCAGCTTCCTCTGAGGCATTGCTACTGTATTGTTTGAGTGCTAATGAGGGGGTTGTCTGTGGCCAGAAGTGCTTTTAGGCTGGCAGTGGGTAATTAATGAGGAAGCAGGTGTGTTGGGCAAAGCCCATCAGTATCGAACTGGAGGAGCAAACACTGGTCTGTTTAAGGATAGAAGGAGCTGTCTTGAGCCACTGTGCTTGGGAGCCAGGTATTCCAAGTTCTGTATTTATGACTTCCTCATTTGAGGCATGTTGCCAGAGGTGCTTTCACCTTTACTAGTAAATGTCTCTAGCTGTTGAAAATGTGCAAGTGTCGTTATAGCAGTTTATGGCACAGTTGCCTTTGGACTACTCCACGGAGTAAAATACTCTTCTGTTGGTTCAAAGAACGCTGGACCGAGCTGCCCTGGACCCAGGTGTAAGCCAGAGCTGGCCCAGATGTCTCTTCCAGCTCAAGCCCGTGTTGTCCTCAGTAAACATTTAAGAAAGAGGGCTCTCCTTGTCTGTTTTAATGCCTGTTAAATGATGTGCTTTAGTCAAGAGACACGAGTTCTGCTTTCTGGGATGAAGTTCAGTCCCTGCCTGTGAATGTCTGTGGTATTGGGAACATGGCTGTGACACAGGGCTAAGTGTGATTGTAAGAGACTGATGGGGTTGGGGGATGAGGACAGTAATACCCGACGTTGTTTTATGATCCCAGCTTGAAAAGAAAGTCTGCACCCCTGCTAGGTTGCTCTGCCATCCAAAGGTACTGGACAATACCTGTTGCATTTTAGTGATTCTGTTCTCAAAACCATTCATTGCTGGCAAATAGTCTAAAGGGTAATTGGCAATCCTTTGGATGCCTTCAACGGGGACAGATTTTTAAACATACAGACCTAGCAGTGAGAATTGAAAGGAAGAAGAGGTTATGTTCATCTAGTGTTATGACATGCAGCTCTGCATCATTTTTTCTGCTCCTGTGTGATACCCATAAGGGAAGAAAATTCCCTTGCAGAGATAATTACTGCAGCACAATGGCAAGTTCACGGTACTTTGCAGGCAGAAGGAGTTTGCAGTCTAGATAAAGCATCCCTGTGATCTCTCTGCAAGTCCTTTGCTAGCATCTCTGTTCATTCCAATCTGAGGAGCTCCTTTGGTTTGGCTGGGTAGATAAGCTTCCTGTTAATCTTGGCAGCATTCAGCTCACCTGATCTCCCTTTGCATAAAGGCCTATTTGTGAAGACCGAAATCTGTTAAAATTGCTCTTCCTTAATGCTGGGATAAAGAAAAATGTTGCTTGGTCAGAGGGATCATTTGGGGCAGAGTGACCATTTTATTCCTGTTAAACCTTGCAGAATTACAGGTACAAGGTGCCAGCATGAGGGTGTCAAAATAGCCTTGTGCAGGTAGGGCTGGGTTTGTATTTGGGCATGAGTCCTACATGGGTACATTATAGTGCAGTCGACACAGAAAATGTTTTAAGGTTTATGTCTCCTTTTGGAAATCATGTCTATGTAAAATTAACCAAAAATATGAATGTGGCAGTTCCTTTTATATTTTGAAGACCTTACTAATGTGTTTACTGGACATAACTGTATTTGAAATCTCATAGCTGTGTGTATCGATATGCCTTATATATCTCTTAATATGTCTAACCAGTATAGAAGAGGTGGTATCAATTATCTGTAACAACTGCTGTGAGTGGGATTTTAAACTGATTCATTTCTGTGGTTGTCGAATTTTGTAGAGTATGAGTGTTATAACCATATAATTGCGACAGCCAGGAGTCTGTGTTTGATGTTTGCTTACCTTGATGGTTTTGGTTTTTATTCCCCTGCAGGACTAGAGTGAAATTGGAAAGCCTAGAAGATGCTTATATTTTAAGAGGAAATGATGACTCTCTTTCTGATAAGCATGGATGCCCAGCCTATGTGAGTCCAGAGATCTTGAACACAAATGGCAGCTACTCTGGCAAAGCAGCGGACGTATGGAGTCTAGGTGTCATGCTTTATACCATGCTAGTTGGACGCTATCCTTTCCATGACATTGAGCCTAGTTCCCTCTTCAGCAAGATCCGTCGTGGGCAGTTTAACATTCCAGAAACTCTATCCCCCAAGGCAAAATGCCTCATACGTAGCATACTGCGTCGGGAGCCATCAGAAAGGCTGACTTCACAGGAAATTCTGGACCATCCATGGTTTTCTACAGATTTTAATGTATCGAATTCAGGATATGGTGCTAAGGAAGTATCAGATCAGCTGGTGCCTGATGTCAACATGGAAGAAGATTTGGACCCATTCTTTAACTGAGCACAAAGACTGGTGTTCAGAAGGTACACAACCTGGAGATGGACACATGAAGGAGCCCTTCCTGACCGCGTTAAATCACATCCTGCATCAGCCTAGCTTGGTAGCAAAAGACACTCAGAGGTCCTTGGATTGAGAAGGAACCTCCACAAGGAGCTAATATAACAAATGTAGCATGGGGACAGATTGGGGGGGCGGGGGGAGCTTGCTATCAGGTTAGATTGATTTTGAGGAGAAAAGGCAGCATGGAGCAATTGTAGCTTCTCACCTTTTTGGAGCCAAGGAGACTGCACATGCCAATTCTGGTGCAGCTGTATCACTCCTGTTTCTGTTCCATTAAAAACAGTGGTAACTCACGACAAATAGAAACTTTTTTGCCTCAGCTCACATCTTGGCATCGCACTGTTAGATATTTAACTTCAGCCATTATTCAGGGAAAGTACAATTGGCTAACACTTTTTTAATCGGATGTCTAATAATTAATGGGATTAATTAAAAAAAAATTAGGTGCACAAAGACGGACATGAAAAGTGGGTGCTAAAAACAAACACAGTTTCAGTTCATGTCTCTTGATAGCTATTTTCAACTCATTTCTTCTAAATAAACTACTTAATATTCTTGTCAGGAAATGACATTTTAATGCTTTGTTCCCTTAAGGGGAAGTAACTGTCATTTAACAGGCTGTTCTGTTTTGTGTCAAATGGTTTGTTGCAGGAAGCTATTATAACTCGAACTTCCAGATGCATTACTGCTATAATAGGGGGAAAAAAAAAAGAGAAAACTATAATTTTTTTAAAAAAGATATGAGATACTGGCTTCCATATCTGCCATGCTGCACGTATACGACTAGAGAGGGCAGAAAGCCCTTAAACCGTGTCTTTATCTGAGAACCGATCTCTTCTTAACTGACTGGCCCACATGTAAATAGAGGGCTCTTTATTATTGAAGAAGAGTATTGTGGGTTGTTATTTTTTTTCCTTTGAATTCCTTTCAACTTGGGAAAAGAATTGTTTGGTTTTGATTTTTGTTTATGTCCAGACTAAGAAATAAGAGGGTATTAATAAGCTGAACATTTATATTACAGATATTCCTCTTGAAACATACACAGTAATATGCACCTTTTGTATTGTCAAGACTTATTATATTTATTGAAGAAAATGTCACAGTAGTGATGTATTAAGCCAGTACTTCAATTACGGGTTGACTTGGGATGACATGTTACATGCTGTAGTTAACACACTTCTTTTCTGTTCAGGTATTTCTGTCCCTAAATAACTTTTTATTTAGCTTCTTTTTTTTTTTCTAGATAGCTTTATTTGATTTAGACTGGCAAATGTTTTTATTACTGCTTTTATATTGCTGTATGATATTGAAATCTCTTGGCATAAATATTTGTGTTTCCAGTACCTCAGTTGTTCTGATATTACTGCCTGTATACGTTTTGTGAAGTGGTCATGTTTTTTGGGTAGGTACATGTGGACTCTGTAGTATGTAAATGTTACTTGAATTTGTGCTTAATTATAGTATGTGGCATGTGCGTACAGCTACTTGGCATTTGACGTATGGATGCTATTTGCCTGCCTTGCAGGAAAGTTATGGTCCCACTCTCAAGAGGATGTTTCACAGTTCTTTATCAAGAGACAAAGCTAGCTGCAGCTGACCTGCCTTGGTTCTATTTTGGTAACTAAGAATATAAAGGAGTAATGTTTTTACACTCTGAAGATGGTGCTGTGTCAAGAAGGACTTTTTTTTTATTTTATAAGTACCTTATAGGAGGAAAGATTGGTGATGTGCATGGTGGGGTTTTACTGCCTCTGGTGCTTTGTCATGTATTTGGTTTAATGTTTTTGTCCTAATCTCTTCAATAAATAAAATTGTGCATATTTAACTAAACTTCAGTGGTCAAGGATGTTCTTACTGAATGCCTGAGGTGCTGCAGGAGTTTGCTGGTATTTTTTTGTGTTGCTGACAAGATTCTGCCAATTCTGTGAGCTGAGAAAGTTTAGCACTTACATTTACAAGGTAACACACTGTAAGCTATTTCATTTACCATTTGCTATAAATAATACTGGATTTTATTTTATTATTTTTTATTTCATTTTATTATTTGATTTTATTTGATTTTATTTTTTATTTTATTATATGTTGGCTTGTCCCTGCCTCTTATCAACCTCATTTACTTTTCTCAAGAAGAGTATTGAAATGTGGTGAGAACTTTGGTGGTGGGAGGCTCTTTGGCTGATAAATAGAGATACCAAAATGGAGCAAGCTGGCACTTGTATTTTCCAAAATCCCAGAGAAATGTGGCTTGCATTTGCACTTAAACACCATAAAGGATAGATCTGAATTAGCTGATGGGTCTGATTTACTGTCTTTTATTTAAGGCCAGATTCTGTTTCTGTTGTTCATCTTAATTAATGTTGCAGGTTATGACATAATGTAGAAGTGCATGTGGGGTACTAAGGTGCTTTGTGAATGTGAGGCAGAAGAATCCTGGTCCATTAAGAGAAAGCCATTTGAACTGGGCTTTGATTTGAACTACCTGTTTTCAGCACTTCTGTGGTATGAAAAAGCCATAGGTGGCTGACTACGACCCCTAAAGAACCCCCCAGCCCCAAAACTCCCCATTGCAAAATGAAGAGTATCACACCAAAACCGTTAGCACAGAGATTATTGTCAGGCTGGGTAACTTTGTACTACATGATTTCATCCTAGGTAATTTCTGGCATGTGTTGGACATTTGAGTTGGTAGGTTGAGAATTAAAACTGTTGATTATAGTACCAACCAGAAATTGTTATTAACATGTCGAAACACTTGAATATCAGTTTTTAAATGATCTGTATGCCTGCAGCCAAAGTTTAAATTACTTGAATTTCTTTCAAATCAAACTCCCACAATAAATGTGCTTTATAGAAAAAAAAGCAGATTGTAATCAGTCATAGAGAGAAGGGAGAGCACTGAGGATTTCCCTCTCCCCCACTAAAACTTATGTGAACAGCTTCTGTTCTGTTTGGGTGGAAGTAGTTAGACCTTATTTTCCAGCAACCTGCACGCTTGCTTTTTCACTGCCAGTAATGATATGAAAAATGCAGCTGACTAATGATTGCTCGTTTGCAGTGAATATTTTATTTGAGGCTAAAGCTTTCTTGGTGCTGCTGCAGAGGAATCCTTTGGCAGCTGAAATCAGCTTTATTAAATGCTGAAGGGATGTTTTGTTTATGGAGTTTCCTTGTCCCTAAAGTGAAACCCAAGAGGGGGGATTTGTGATTCAAAGAGCTGATTTCTGCTATTTTTCAGCCCTTTTTTTATTCCTGCTTTATGGGCACTGCTAGTCAATAACAGGTATGGCACTGCTTGCTGAAAAATTCCTCAGCAGCTTTCTTAGTGCTGCTCAACCCTCTATTTGGGTAGCAACTGCAGTGGGATGCAGGATTTTGCAGAGCAGAGACTGCTGGAGAGTCTTAGCTGCTTCCCAGTCCTGGGAAAAGGATGATCATCTCACAGCTGTGCAGGGTGAAAAGCTATGTCTACAAAAAAGAAAAACAATCCACAGAATGTCACTCCATGGCAGAGTTTAGGAGCAGAAGCCCTATCGCCCCTCTATGTCCTCTACTCCTCTCTGCTCAAAAAATTAAAATAAGAAATAAAGGTTGTTTGGCTTTTTTTACTACAACATATATTTTGTTGGTGCAGCACTGTGTGTGATTTCAAGCTACAGGCTTTTCTTCAGGACTGCACAAACAAGTGACAATTATTCCTTTGGCACCATGATGTCATATAACCTGATCCCTTAGCCTTGCTGAGGTGTGCATTTGTTATGGAGATAAACAAGTCAATTAAAAATGCATTCTTTTGGAGATGAAATAACCTTGGTAAACATGTGTTTCTGAACAGAAAAAAAATTAAGAAAAAACGCCCAACCCAAGCCTCTAAAACCACAAACCGCACCTTTCTGGCAGTCAGTGAGGAAGGGTATGAAATGTGATGCCAAGGAAAAATTACTAGGAAGGGAAAAAAATAATACTCTTCATCCTGAAATGATTATGTTGAAATTTGGAAATGTTTGAGTGAGCTCTGTGACTAATAGCATAATGAATACCAAAAGAATTAGTAATGATCAGTTCTTTATTCTTTAACTTTTGGCTAAGGTTTCCATGAAAAACTTGCTAATTTAATAAGTGACAGTCTAGCTAACAACTTAACTAGCTTGTAACTTTCCTATTCTTTCAGTAGAAGCAAATGTTGAAAATTGGTAACACGATGAGACAAATTGAAATCAAAGTGTAAGTAAAGCGGGGTATAAATTACCTGTAATATGGTATAATTCCTCTGGAACAGGAAAAATGGCTAAGGAAAATTTCTTTAAAGAAAATAAATAAACCTTAAATCAGGCTAGTTCTCCAACTGACTTGGTTTTTCCAATGCCCTTGATAGTTACATTATTGGTACCGTTTTTCATGCCTCCATTTTGTTTTTTTTTACTTCTGAATTAAACAAATTTAGGCTATTAGCTTGAAATTTTGGTCTACCATAGATGCCTCACCAGAGGCCTCTATACAAACTTGAAACTCTAGGCTATATTTGACTTGGAAAGTGTTAAGTATATTGGTGAGTGTATGCAAATATGAGGAAAAATGCCTTTACAGTGATGATAGTGTAAATTCTAAGAAATGAATTTGATATTATTTGTGCTGATGTAAATGTGTGGAATCTGTTTGTTAAGGGCCTAGATGAGCCTGACTTCTGTGGTGAGAGATGTCATTTATTCTTTTTATTACTCAATTTACATTTGTTTAGACTCTTCAAAAAAAACCTGGCTCAGTACAGGAGTGGATCCCATTGTTCTGGCTCTCCTGCCTCCTTGGGCCAGAATCCATAGCTAGAGGCAGGGAAAGGAAATAATCTTGGTGTGGCACCTTGTGGAAAGTAATAGCTTAGTTGCTGCTATGCTTATTTCTACTCAAGAGATTAAAGCATTGCAAAGCTGGTGCTGACATCATTCCAAGTACACAAAAAGCTGACGTCAGTTGTACAGTATATTGCAAGGTGTTTATCTCCATCTGACTAGGTTGGCAAAATTCATATGGCAAAGGCAGTGTACAAGAAGGAAACTGTGTTTGTCTTTGCTTTCCACTTGCCCGCTGATGTCGGAGTCAGTCCTGAAAAGACTGAAATATGTCATGCCCAATAAGCCTCCTGGAAAACGTGACGCTACCACTGGGCTTGACTTTTTCCCATCTAATTCTCCAAGCATCAGTTTTGAGTACACAATTTGTTTGAGGTGAGTGTTGGGCACCCCCTCCTCACAGGGGAGTTCAGGTCTGAACTTTTGACCTTCTCAAAGCCCATCAAAGTGAGAAACACTGTGATACAGAGCGCAAATGCACATCATCTCTTCTGCCTGCTCACCTAAGTGTGGGTTATTGGCCAGCAAGAAAGGCAGGAGAATTGCTGCTGGCTGGTGAGCTGCCAGGCAGGAAGCAGCTGGCCCTGCCTGCTGCCCTACCTGCTGCCTGTGCCTGCTGCCCTGCCTGCAGCCCCTACCTGCTGCATGGAGCATGAAGGCAGCACCAACTGCCCAAGTTATGGGGCTTCAGCTTTCCCCATCTGCAGGAGTGTGCTGGATATGTGGAGGGCAGCAACAGAAAGTATCTTCCTTCAGTTGTGATCAAATGAGCCCTCAAAAACAGAGACTTCCATCTGTTAATGCAAATACCTGCACTAAGAGGGCACCAAGCAAAAATGCTCTATGGGTCAAACCAAGTTCTTCAAGGTATGGGGCAGAGGAGGATACATGTCTGATTTCTGTTCATGCTGAGACCTGATGCTTTTTCTTCTTCCAAGTTAGTTCATTGTTTCTCTCATAACAGTTTGTTTAAAATTTGGTCTAATTCAGTTACTGGAAATGAGGATAACATCTAGATGCATTTTAGTGAGAATTAGAATATCATGGATTGAAAAAGATGTTGAATTACATGCAGCTGCAGTTTAATTTTAAAGGCTTAGTGTTAGTCTGCTAGAAGAGGGGAGTTCATGCTTACTGGTCACCAATGGGCATTTTATTACTTCATATTTTGTTGAGTTCTACTTCCTCCTATGCGTAATCACCACAATCACAGACTATTGGTAATTTCTAAGTGTTTGTAATTTCTAATTAAGCATTTTAGTCTTCACATTAGCAAGAAATGTGCCTGATCCATGCAAAGAGCCTTTAGACCTGCTTTAAGATGGAGTGTGTCTGTGGGTAAAAATTGCTGCTCTTCTGGGTACCGAGTTTCTGACAGGCCTCCAGCTTCATTAGGGCAAGAAGATTTTATTACATACAAACTTTTTATTAGAATAAACGTTGCTTCAAAAATTACGTAACATTCCTACTCTCCTTGGTAGCTCAAATCAAGGCCAATCAAATCAAGATGCTCAAGATGAGTAAGTACATGCATATTTTACCAGTTGTTACTTTTTAAAAACTCTCTAATTCAGTCACAGGAACATATCTTGGAAGAGCAATAGCATGATTACAACTGAGAATTTATAGCAGAGAAAGAGAAAGCATGGGGGTTTTTTTATTTCTCTTTTTTTTTTCTGTTCAACATGATGAGAAATGTTGACAAATCCATTTTCCTGGTACTGTGTGGAATATCGAGTCTTTCCCCTGTCTGAGGAGCTGCTAACATGAATAACCAGTGATCTCGTAACCTCAGGACAGCAGTGAGATTTGTCAGAAAGTTAGCAATGTGCTGCCTTTAATTTAAAAAAGGAACATCAGCAACATGAAATGCATGATTCAGAGAAATCCACTGACATTTTGCTATTGTCTGCAGCTGGTAAAACTGGAGTAGTCAACATCGCCTGATTTCATCCCTGCTGATTGATCAGGCCATGAGTATAACCCACATTTTACTGCAGTGTGAAATTTTTCCTGGATAAATTTAGCTGTGTGTAGAAAGCCAGGACAAGGTCAAGGTTGCATTTATGTTCTCAGAGCACAAGAGATGCAGAGTAATTGTGCCCTTCCTCTTTTTTTTTTCCCCTTTATGAGTAATCTTTCTGCCTAGGTAAAGGTAAGGAAGATAATGCCCTTTGCCCCTTGTATAGGGGAGACATTGCTGAGCTGTTCCAGAATAACAGTGTGTCCTGACCTGTCAGGGGACAAGTGTTATTTTGAGCTCTGCTAGTTGAGCAAGGGGTAGCCTGTATAGTACTTTTTCCATTAAGCATACTGAAATTTTGTAACCGATTTCACAAAATACCTTGAAATCTATTGATAACATACCTCCATGATTTAACAAGTTATGCTCCTTCTTCCACAGTACTCCTTTCACAACATCATCACCATTTTCTGTAGCTAGTAACATTTAGAGAAATTAAGTTTTTAGGTTTTGGATAGTATTGCCTACAAGTAAGTCTTGAAGATAACAAATGTAACAGATACAGGGTATTTTATGCAAACAGTCATAGAATTTTTGTACTCTTTTTTCCTAAATTACAGAACAAAGATGAAAATCTCTCAGTCGTTATGTTTGAACAGTTTTATCTTCTGACTTTTTCCACCCTGCCAATACACTTAGCTTTTATTTAGGACAACTGCAATTGTAAGTGACACTTGCTACCATGGGGTTTGCGCTGCCAGGCCACTTAGAGTGCATTTGAAGGCCACCATGGTGAGCACACCATAAAAGTAAGGGAGAAATGTGTGTGTTGTGTATTATATCCAAAGGCTATCTATCTCAGAAACACCAGACCTTTCTAAAGGGTAGAAGGCTTCTCATCTTCTTTCTAACAGTAGATGGGAATAAGAGACTCTAAATGTTGCTGCTCCCATCCAGAAGTAATGTTTCTAACATTGTAGCTGTTGGATGCCAATTGTTCAGAGAAGTGGAAAAAAGTGTCTAAATCATGTCTTTCAATATTTCGTGCAACTTTCATTGCAACCATCAATTTACTGTGAGTTCCAGTCAGCTGAATCAATAACAGATATAGTCCCCAGAGACTTAGGAAAGATCTTCTTTCAGGAGGTTGCGAGGTAGGCTGTAGACTTCATTGTCTGGGGTAGAATCATTGTACTCTTGCTGCAGAACTGGACCAAAGAATGTGATATTTAGGGCAATTTCAAAGCTTGTTCCAAGATTGTTTTCACAACAAAAGATTACCCTGTCAGAGCACAGCAGGGAACACTGGCCACACTTCTGGAGTCACTATAGTCAAGCCCAAGCTTTGTTCTGTCTCAGCTCTTAAATCAAGTTCCTTGCAGAGGGTCAGAGAAACCAATTGCCAGCTTACATGTAACAGGGAGAGCAAAGACATGATTCAGACTGTCTAATGCTATTGAAGCTGGGAGTAATGGCTTATGCAAGTGGAATTTGGGGATAGGATTTGTCCAGCTAAATGTTGACAACTATATTCCTCTCTGCTGACTATAAAAGGAACTCAGCATGACTAGCTCAGGCATAGATGTCTGAAGTTAAATGGGTTTAATCCTCCCTGCTTGCCAGAGCTCCAGTTCATCTGCATTCATGGAAATGTCTTGTTCCTTTTGAGATACACCAGGTATCCAAGACATCTACACAAGGCTTACAGATGTGACACAGGAGCTATGGAAGAAGGACCTCTTGTGAAGAGACAGCTGGAGATGTGGTAGGGTGCCCTCAAGCATCTCAAATAGCAGTGGGCAGACGTATCTATATGGACAGTTATGTAGGGTGGTCCAGAAGACTTTAACTTTTGTAAACCTAAGATCAGAACACTCTTTTCTCATTAGCTTGAGAATTTCCTAGGTGTCAGCATGTGGGTAATTTTCAAAATGTAAATACAGCTGTAATTTATGTGGGAAAATCCTCTCCTTCTCTGTTCAGAAACTTGTGAAACAAGCTTGCAAATGCTGTTGGCCCAGAAGGGTCTCAGGCCAAAGGAGCCTGTCCCTTACGTGAGTTAGTGCTCAGCCACATGCACATGCAAGCTGCTTTAACCCTTTTACATCTAGCAGTGGCTGGACAGAACTTGGAAATAAACCCAACTGCAGAGAGAGCATAAATCAGTATTATAAAAAATACTAATAATGAATTTTGATACATCAAGATATACTCGGAGACTGAATAAAGGATCCAGAGCAAATGCATTTATTTACTTTTTATAGCATGTAAATAATTTTTTTAATATATTTTTCTCTTGCTACACTTCCATGTAGGATGTGCTACATGGAGCACACTTGACCACCTGTTAAGTAGAGAAATTAAATGCTTTAGAAAAGCATTTTCCATTTCTTCCCTTTAGTGTGCACTGGTGGATGTTCTCTCTGGCTCCAGAAGCAGCTGGTGTAACTCAAATTGCTCATTAAAAGTGCCTTGTGATCCTTTCTGTTGCATACATGGCACTTTAGCCTGTTTGCTCTTGGACTTTCTTCCCCCACAACTTCCCTCAAAAACAAGTTGCTTTTTATTGAGTGAGAGATTTGCGTGTTGTCAGAGAGAAAGATTCAAATTGGGCACAGCATCATAAACATAACACTTGCAAATCTTTCTGGTTATAAGCAGTAGGAAAATCAGTTTCTAGCATTTGCTAGTACTTCTCCAGACAAGTGTGTTCATTAAACAATGTTAATGTTTTTCTTCTCTTAAAAGCCAAGCTATGGTATGAGGCAGCCTTGTGTTTGGTAGTTGCTCACTGAGTAAAAATCCTATGGCAACCAAAAAATGGAAGCCAAAAAATGTTGCAATATTATTTTAGAGGATTCATCTGCTTATTTTTACAGTTAGCCTTGCATAACCTTCTGCATTTTTGGACTCTGCCTTATGTAGAATATTTCTTAAAGTTTCCATTTATTTCGAATTTGCACTGCACATCAGGAAAACTCCTAAAAAATTAGAAAAAATGAGTCATAAATACTTTCCCTTTATGATGTTATTCTGCCTTTCTGTAACCTATTTAGGTTATTCTGCCCTTACATAATGTTTTTTTGGTGTTACAGTTTTCTGAGGTTCTAACACTATTTTATTTTAATCTGCAAAGCAAAGACGAAAACAGTGTCATGATGGTAGCTTGAAATGTGTCTGCTCTCCGGGTTTTAAACGTGGACACCACAAATGATGCCTGGCTTCCAGCTGATGACCAGAGCTGGATTTCCAGCTTGAGCCGTAACATACCTACCTCAAGAATGTGTGTAATTTGGGATGGGTCTTTTCTTCTTACAGAGTAGTTGTGGAAATGTGTGTTTATAAACAATGAAAAGCAGTGTAATGGTAGGTTTAAAATGGCATATGAAAAAATCCATTTAGGATCAGTGCAGCTCAGGTGTTTGGTGTATGTCCATCTCTGTGTTACCTTGGCATAGCTAATAGTTATCAGCAGAAGATCAAAGATGACATCTCTAAGAGTTGGCCTTGATACATGATGGCCAAGCAATAATATACATCACTCTCCTCTCCCACAAAAATAGCAACAAAATCCTGGCAGCTTGTTCATCTGTAGCAGTTCATGTGTTCATGTGTTGCAGTACGTGAATTGCTTCAAGCCAGCTCTCTATAGATTGGCTGGTTCATGCCTAATGTTGCAATCCCATCACCCATGACGAATTACATGAGCAAGTCTTGCAAAATTGTATTCTGAATAAATAAAGTCTTGGAACTTTTTCTCTGTCTTTCTTCAGCAAACAGGATCTTACGTAGACTGGAGACAGACAAGTTTGTGCTCCTGCATGTGCGTGTACCACCGTGCATGCACGCGCATAAATGAACAGTCTCAAATCAGAGAGGGGGTGGGGATGTACCATTTTGCTTTTCACATATCTCTACACCAAACTGGGTAAGAAACTGAAACAGGAAATAGTGATGTATTCCACAGCTGCTAAAGAGCATCACAGCTTATTTCTTCAGCAAGAAGAGCTGGTAAAAGGTTTGGCACTTCTGTAGGCTGTTGACTTGCAATAAGCTGTCCCTGTTGTTTGAAAGGGAGGGGGCTGATGGGAGGTGGCAGCATCCTGCCCTGCACCTTTTCAGGAAATTCTCGCCCATGCAAATATATGAGTTTCGTAACAGAAAATTTGTGTTACCTTGTGCAAATGCGGAAAAATAAGAGTGGAACCAACTAATTCAGTCCTTGGATTCCTTAAATATCCTCAGGTGAGTTTCAGCACCCTGAGCTTTAGGTTTCTGCAAGAAGGATGTCTGTCCTGACAGTTCATGGAGACCAAATCAACCCAGCCTGTGGAGCCTAGAGAGTGATAAATCTCATCCCAAAGCAGACACCAACATTTGGTCAGATGAGTGTTGCCAGACACCCATTGCCAGAGGACTATTTTGTTTTTTAAAACAGGAACTAAAACATGCAGGTCAAATATAGATGGTAAATTTTAGTCACTAGAAATCAAAAGAGCTGTATCCTACTTCTAGCCTGAGACAAAGGCTAAGAAAATAATTGTCATAGTTTACATTCCCATTGGTTTCCATGGACCTTGAACAAGAACATTAAGCATAAGAAATAAAGCAAGCATGTGTATGAACAGATATTTTTATACACTCACAAGTACACATTCAAAGATAATAAAGTAGAATATATCTATTTAAATGCTAATCCTATTAGGATTTGAACTTGGTTTGTATATTCTTTGGGATGAAGAGAGGGGTTTTTTTCTCTATGTTTGTATATAGCAGCATAATAAAGTCTGGATATGCCTCAGACTAGGTGTCTTTCTGACCATATATTTCTGGCCATCTTTCTGACTAATATATTAGAATGGTTGAATAGTTTTAGGATCAAGTACAAGATGTCCTGTCTTATGAGATCAGCAGTCTCCTATTCATCAGACAAGGCATCCGTTCTGTTCTAATTGAATTCTTTGTGGTCGTTTTTTTTTGTACAAAGGGAACAAATTTTATCTATGAACTTTAGCTGCAACTGACCTAATATTGCAAAATCCATTTCTCACAGAACCTAAGCAGGTTTTAACCCAGCTTTGGAAAGGAAAGCAAAATATAATAATCAACTTCAGCAACTGGAATCAGAAGATGATCTATTAAAGGCAAATGAAAACAATGGAATAATTTCCCATCTATGGTTTTGCTCTGAAAAAAAAGGTCAAATAAAAACCTTATAACCTGTGGTATTGTTTGTAATTTTAGATGCTCCCTGTATGCCTTGGAATATCAGTCCAAGAAAAGTCATCCAGTGTATTTTCTGAAGGTTTTCTTCAAAGCAATAGTATTTTTAGTTATATCAAACACTGCATTACATTGCACATTATATTACTATACTTTAGAGCAAGCAATCACCTCTTCAGATTTATGAGAAGAAAAGGGATTGCAGAAGTTTTAAAAAAAGTTTAAATTTAGTGGTTGGATAAGCATTGTTTACTGCTTTATAAAACCAGAGTGTGACAGTGTCAACACTGATTCTTCCTGATCCACACCGATGTTTGGTAGAGTTCTGTTTGGTTTATTGATGTTGTTCATTTTGTGAATATATTTATTTATGGTTAGTCCTGACAAGTAGTGGAAATACTACCAGGAACAAGGTAGTCTGCAAAGCCCATGCTTAGGGTCTCAAAGCATCTTTTCACCTGAAAACAGCACTGGCAGAACCAGGTGGGCACCTGCCCACTGGGTGCAAGGCTGTGGAGTTTAGGAGCAACTTGAGAGGCAGTGCTGCACAGCCCCCACCCAACTTTTAGACAGATTCATGCAAAAAGAAGTGCTGCAAGGGCAAACTCAGTATCCTCATGTTTATAAACCAGTATGGTGTTTCTTAAAACAGGAAATGCCATTATAAAGGCATATTGTTGTAAATTGCTTGTACTTGGTGCTTGCTGGAGGTTAATGTGATAGATATTTACTGATCTATTAATTACAGTAGGTTAATTATAACAAACCCCTCTTCCTTATGGGGTTTCTTTCACTTCATATTTCTACTCAAAATGAACAGTCTTCGTGAAGAGGAGGTTGCAAAATAGATTGAGAAGAGCAGAGGTTAATTTGTTTTTTTAAAAAATAAATTAAATTAAAATATCAAATTAGACAAAGAAGAATGCAAACAACTCTCTCCTCCACTCTCTTGCAGCTAGATACATTCCATTGTCCCTTTTCTTGTTGCTACTATGTCACTTGTCCCACTACCCATAGCAATGCACAATTCCCAGTCAATGCATTCAAGAATTTCCTACATTCACACATGGCATCTTTCCAGCTTGAATTGTAGTGCTTTCTCCTCTCATCTTTTAACAAATGTTTTGTAGTTTTACTTTTCTTTTTTTCAGACCTTGTCTTTTGGAGTGCTTTCTTCTGTCTCTGGTTTAAACTTTGTATTTTTGTCTCTTATGACTGTACAGTAAAACTAAAATGACAGAAATGCAATAAAGTATTTTCAGATGTGTTAATTTTTAAAAAGTTCAGAGCTTTTAAACAACCTGTGTGTGCTTTGGAGGCCTGACTTGTTTGTTATTTTTGGTGCCGAAGCTAAACTCAACTGCAAAAGCCAAGAAATGTTGTAAGCACAACTTTAACTACTGTGTTGTAATCTTATTTCATTCAGCTGCTGAGGCCTTATATGACCACTGAAAGTAATGAAGCCCTGGCTGTGTACTTTTACTGTGAAAAAATGTTAATTTGTTCCATGCCATCACCATTTTTTGGGTACCTATATCCAAGGCCAACTTTCACTGATCACCCCAGGTGAGATACAGAAGGATAGAACAGGAGACTAAACTTTGATATAATTTTTAGACCTCTCAGAAATTATATCCTCTAAGAGCAGTGGCTTCTAAAAGTTTTGTGGTTTAGTGGTTTTAATAATATACGTTATGGCTCTGCAACTCAATATCCCTCTGCAAAATATCCCAAATGTCAGAAATAAGAGATAATAAAAATAATGCACTTCTATAAAAAATAATGCCCACTTTTTTGAGCTGCACACAGAACAACTCAAAAAATACTTAGTTGGCCTTTTCACACCAGAAACCTTCAGGAGTAATCACGTCTTGATTCAATTTATGGCCTATGACATGGAGATAGCTGTGAAGCTCCACACCTGTATTCAGAAATAACCATACCTGATTCTGAGTTTTGCTATCATTCAGGCCATGGCGCTTAACAATTTACTGCATAATTATTTAAAATTTAATTTGTATTTTCTACTATTATTTTTATGACTAAGGTATTATAAAATTATAGTACACCTATGTAAATATTGCCTATAATTATTATCATATACTACATATTATATATTCAAAATTTTATGTAGTATAGTAAAATATGTTTGTAATTTGTAATTACTTATATATTTATATCTATGTATTTTATAGCAACAAACCAGAGTCCATTCTGTGGTCTCTTCTGTTCAGCTAGATAAGGAATGAGTTGTTCTCATGCTCCATGAAACAGGGATATTTCATCAGCCTGCTCTGTGTTGTTCCTTTCATATAAACAGGGCTAAGCAGAACCACTAGTAAGAAAGGAGCAGGTTGCAGATGTCTCATTACACATATTTTGCTTTC
>NW_008668973.1:32636-42929 GCF_000695815.1 Acanthisitta chloris
AATAAGATAAAAATTTTGATGGAAGAAATGTAGCAAACTGATAGAAAGAAATTCTATTTCCGTAGTCATCCAGCATTTTCCTGATCACAGTCTATTCATTTTGCCCTTCCCTTCCCTTCCCTTCCCTTCCCTTCCCTTCCCTTCCCTTCCCTTCCCTTCCCTTCCCTTTCCCCTGCCCCTTCCCTTTCCCCTGCCCCTGCCCCTGCCCCCGCCCCTTCCGTTCCCCTTCCATTCAATTCCGTTTCCAATTCTATCTCACATTTACTCCCTTTGGACTTTCCCCTGTCTTGTGAATGGTGCTGTGGCTCCAGAATCATGAATTGAGAAGTGCAGTGATCAGAGGAAGTAAATTATTCCTAAAGAAAAGCCACTATTGCACAGTTTCTTCTCTTCAAAATCCACAGTCTCAAAGAGAAATATCCCTCCCTTCTACTCCCCACATGTTAGAGTCATACACAAAGTGCAAAAAGTGGGCAATTTTTAATTTTTGGAATTGCCTTAAGACAGTTAAGGCTTTATGCTGTATCACCAGTATCCTCAACTCTTATTACATTCAATCAAACTTGAACACACTGTAGTAGAATTTCATTTTGATTTTGTAAGATTTGGCCTTTTGAAATCAGCATAAATTATAATATTCCAGTCAATAGTTTGTCCAACAGACAGCAAGTCACTTGATTTTGCTTTAGTATGTCTCAATCTGTTAAACAATAAGGCTTTTATTTGCTGAAGTGGGACTGGTGTGCATGCAGTAAGAATAAGCTCTTTCTAACAGTTTTGCTTTGCTTTTCTGTTTTAGAGAGAGAGTTTGTAAATACACTGTATTGAAGCATGTTTGGCAGCAGCATGTGAACCATGCTGATAAAAGAAGAATTGACCCAAACTTCTTAACCTCAATCTAATAAAATCAAAACACATCAGGTAATTTTTGCTTATTTGGATTTTTTTTTTTTTTTGTTTGGGGTTTTTTGTTTGTTTGTTTCGGGCTTTTGTAGCTTATCTTTTCACAGCTTTTTAGTTATTAGTTGGGTGTTTAATCCCAAAGAATGTCTGAAAGCAGGACATTAAATGCTGTATAACAGGGAATTCTTACACCATCATTCTACCTGAGAATGACCCAGAAAGCCCATGAGAAGAATTGTTTTCATCTCTTCTGGCCAATATAGTTAAGTGCGAACTTGTTTATGCGGCCACTTGAGTAGAATGTTGCTAATAACTAATCACCATCAAAACAGGGATTAATATGAAGCCATACATCTCCTAGATACTTTCCAGGTGGAGGAATAGGTTTGCTGACATTAACCTTTTGTATATTGATTTTCTCAGTCTTGTTTCTCTTCAAGATACTGCAGACCAGATGCTCTAAGACATCATATACTTTGGAGGAGAAATTGTCTTTGGCTGCTTAAGACAGCATCAGGATATCTCAGCTATTCCAGACTGAAATCAGGCTGATTCCTCTATTTTTAAGTATATTGTCCATGACTTACAATTTTGTGGTTTACATACATTACTATTGCAATCAGAAAAAAACAATTTACTATGAACTAGAAGCATATGTTATGCTTCTTACTCCTTGTTAATTCTAATCAGTTATATATTTTCTGAGAACTAAAGTCTTTTGGTTGAGTATCATAACTGAATTAGCCAAACATTTTCCAATATTGAGAAAAACTAAGCCTGAATCTGCCATCTAGGTTCTACATGAATTTTTTAAAAGCTCTGTTGTGGAATCTTGAACTGGCTAAAAGAAACCAAAGCCCAGCCGTTCACCCCACTGGGACAAGAAATTCATTTTAGATGTTCTATAGGTCCACTGAATTACTTTTCTTTCTAATTTCTAAAGGAAAATCTAAAGATTTTCAAAAGCTTTAAAACTGCTTGCTCTTCATCAAAAGTAATGACCATCTGCTCTCTCAGAATTTGGTTCCTTATTGAGCAAGATGACAGGAATTAATCTTTTAGGTGCTTTTTCAGGAAAAAAATGGGGGAAAAAAAGATAATTTTTTCCTTGTTGTCTTTATATGTGGCTGCCATATCTCATTCCTTTTTAATATCATGGTATGCATACAGATGGGCTGTGTTTCAGCCCTCAGGATGCCATTCTCTTTATTACCAGTGGATATTGAGATGAGATACTTCATATTCAGCTTCAGTTTTGCTTTCATTTAGAGTCATCCCACACTCTTAATTATACCCATTTGGCAGAAGCTTAATCTCTGCAAAGGAGGACCTTGGATCTGAAGTTTCTGTGATCTTAATCTGTGTAGTTTCTTGGTTTTATTTTTGTTGTTTCATAGTTTTGTTTGGGTTTTTTGTGGTTTTGTTTTCATTTGGGGTTTTTTGTTTGTTTTTTCTTTGGCTGGTTTTTGGGGTTTGTTTATTTGGTATTTGCTTTGTTTTGTTTTGTTTTGGGTTTGTGTTTTTTTTGTGATTTTTTTTTTAAGAGAAGAAGAATGGATGAAAGAATGGTCCTGGTTTCCCTTCTCATTTCTGAAGGGAAATTAAATAACAGCCATGGCTCTACATTAATGGCCTTCCTTTCTTCATTGCTTTAATTTTAGTCATCTTTGCTGGTTCCTGTTGTACTTAGTTCCTGAACTCTCAGTACAATAAATGTTATTGTTTATGGGGAGAATGAGTTGCATAAATGTCAAGTCATCAATGATCAGCTGGCCCGTTGCCATAAGTCTTTTTTGTTTTCTTCATGGGACATACATGCAAGTACTTATTAATACAATTGAGTCTTACACACCTAAGTAGACCTATTGACAGAAGTAGTGAATTGCAGGTAGAAAAAAAAGAGTTGTGCAATGTCTTTTAAACCCAGGACTGAAGTTCTAGTTGTCACAAATCTTTAGCTGATGATATAAATTTATTTGCTTCTCGCAACATATACACCTCTATACCAGTTTTGAGTTTTAAAAAGCCAGAATGAAGAAATCAAATTCAGAAACAGCAAATTGTTATGCAAATAATTTCAAAAGCAAGGGATGATATGGTTAGGACAAAGATAGAGGCTCTTGAAATGTTTAGTAAAAATATAAAATCAGATCTGTCTCATGCTATTGGAACCTCATTGAGTGTTGATTTCTTTGAAAGAACATGCCAGTGTAGAGAAATTGTTATCTTACTTGATATACCAAACCCCAAGTTCAAGACTATGGAAGACAGTATGACAAAATGGCAATGACACCATCTAAAGATGAGGAAGGAATATGAAAAGTAAGAACTAGCTATTGCAGAGCAGTATAAAGAAAGGAAAATTACACTTCTTGCAGTAGCAGGAGCAGGCATTAGTATTTGTTTGTTCAATAATAAAATGTGAAACCAGAGAAATAAACATATTTACTAAACTTTTTAAGCAAACATTCTAGTAACCTCAAAATCAAATTAGAAAGGGATAAACCCATTTTGAACTTGCTTAAAGGGAACTTTTAGGCAATAATTATTTATGTTTTGGAATTCTATGAGATCACAGCAGGGGAACTATCGGCTTGAAATGACTGGTACCTGTGGAAGTCTCAAGTGCTGACCTATTTACTGTCATGAAGTTCATCTGCCTCTTCCACAGCTGTCATAGCATGGGATGCTTCACCATACTGTTTAATATGCAGCATGTGTCCTTTCTCTTCATCTAGTATGAGTGCCTCTTGGCTGTAGGGTCTGAAGCCACCAAGCAACACCTATGTTCCTCACCCAAGGTGGGATTCAGTTACCTAAACACAGGTGTTTGGCACTGCTTGGGACAGCTTGGGCTAGCCTGCCCAGCCTTCAGCTGCTGTTTGGGAAAATGCAGGTGTTGTCTAAGGTCTGTGTAAGGTCAGTCACATCAGCATGTCTTGTGCATCTCAAATATCACTAAGATAATTGCCTAGGTCTCTGACAGTGTGTTTACATGTGAGCTTGGTGCCTGGGCTGGTCTATCTTTTCTAGCCCAATGCAATCTGAGTGCAGCATGTACTACAGAGAGGGTTCTTCTTTTCCTGGGTGTTGTCTAATAGCCTGGTAAGTGCCAATGATGGTACCTCCAGATCACTGGGGAAGGATGAAAGTCCTTTGCTGAAAGGAAGCTGATTATTCTCTCTGTCTCAGTCCACCAAAATCTGTACAGAGGACAACATAGCAGATGGACGAAGATATAACTCCTGCAGGAATTTTGAAATGCCATGAGATTTGTTTCTCTTGTCTAATATCAGTTCAATAGTTCTGCCTTTATGATGTAAAGTCAGAATTCCTAATCTACATTTTCTGAGTCAGTTGTATGGGGGACACCATAAAATATCTGTGCAGTGACTGAAACTATGTGAACTCTGAACAGAGGATTCGTTTCCCAAAAGTTAGCTTGACTTTTCCTCATATTGTCATCTGGTTGTTTAGCTTTGGTGTCGTATAAAAATGTATTTCTTCTTTTCTCTTCTTCTAGCAGCTGGAACTGCTAGCATTGACTTCTCACAGAGGGGATTCTTTCCCCCTTTATATCCTCTTTCAAGGTGAATTTTAATAATATCATGTGCTACAAATTTGTCTCAGTAATTTTAGTATTTTGTAAAATATCCTCGCTTTTTACATTAAAAACCCCACAAAATCTATCAGAAAAATCATATTCAGGTTTTTTTTCCACAGTGGAAACTGTGAATTATTTATAAGAGTAGTCTGATTATATTAAAAAGCACAATCCCAAGTCTGCAGTATATTACTGGCTCCATTCCTTGCCTAAAACAGGCGTGTTTATATTTTTCCTCAGTAAATATGTGATAATTAAATGCAAATAGACCATATTTTTCAAATGAATTCCCAACCCTGGAAACTTGGATGATGATAATCTTGCCTAATAAATGCACAACTGCAAGTGAAATCAAAGTTTACTGAAGCAGAACATTCTTAGCAGTCAGTAGCAGCCATCACTTAGTGAAAAAAACCCATACAGGATTAATGTAGACACGTCATTGAAAAATGGATAGCCCAAAGGTATTTTATAATCATGGAGTATACCTAAGTATTAATTGAAAACACTGTGCACTCTTCATGCAATGTTCTCAGCTAATCCATTCCTTTAAATTATTAGGCTATATTGAAGTCATGCCTAGGGCTGTCATCAGCTTTCTTGCATGTTCCCCGTTGTGTGTGTTATCCCTTGTTTCTAGGTCAGCTTTTCAGTCTCTTCCTTTCCCCCTTGTGAAAGAAAGCAATCTCTCTCCCATGTATTTCATTTATGAAGAGACATATGCATGTTCCTTGGCTGGTAACACCTGGTGTTTTCCCTCTCCCACACAATCTGAGGTCCTGAGTCTGAGGTCCTGGGGCTAATGGAAGGACTTTTGTAACACTCTTCTAGCTGAATTCCATGAGTGGCTCTGTCTCCCCCTCCTTTTTGATGGATTGGGTCTCTCTGACACCTCTTCAAATCTGCTGGGCTAAAGAAGGAGAAATATCAAATCCCAGAGAAGTGATCAGCAAAGAATGGACTATGGCCTGTCCAGCCTGCAATGAGAAACTGAAACCTCCTCTGCAGCCATTCTCATTCCCTCTTCCTTTTCCCATTCTTCCCAGCATGCCCCACTTTTACACAGTTGCTTTCTAACATCTGGAAATATATTATCATATGCCCTTAAGAAGAGCCTTAAAGTGTGGAACCTTGTCTCAGTGGCAGGATGCTGGCAAGAAGCCGAACATTGTCTTTGTACTACCTGGCTGGTTGCCCTCCCTGCCCCAAATAACTCAGTTTTCCTTACTGGGATTCCTGTAGCTGCACCCCCAAGATATTTCAAGAGAGGCCTAAGAATATCTCCCTTTCTTCCCCTATGACTTCCTCACATGAAAGTATTTTCCCTCCTTATCTAATTCTCCTTACCACTTACAGACAGAAGTGGCATTTAGTTCACTCTTAATGACCCTATGAATGGGGAAGAATATTATACAGGCCATAGGATGCATGAATTTTAGGTCTGATGGCTATTCCTTCTGTAGCTCTATCACTTTCATGCATAACCTTTTCTTGCCTGAACCTGGAGAAAGTGAGTAGTTGCAGGGGAGGAAAGGCAGGTTCCAGAAAGAAGGAGTAGCTGACAGGATGTTGCTTTTGTTGGAAAAATCTGTCCTGTTGACAACAGGGAGGACCCAGTAAGGCTGAGTGCTTGCTACCAAGCAAGCAGCACGCTGCCAATCAGAGTGCGGAGGCCAAACTTTCCTTCTTCCTGCCAAGAAAAGGCATTTAAAAAGGGACTGAAGTATGATTTCAATTTCACTCCAATTTAATGCAGACAGGAGAAAAACACAGTGACTCACAATACATTCTTGCTCCTTCAATAAATAAAATTTCCTCTCAGAAGTCTGCAATTTTGAATCGGTAGAGAGGCATGGTGAACACTTGGTCCTAGGGTGTACACAGCACATCAGCTGGGTTTTCATTCTCTGAGAGGCCAAGAATGGCCTTCCAGCATGTTGGAAGTTTTCAAGAAAGGACACAATTTACATTAATGTTCTGTTTCCTTCACAGATGCATAAATAACTGCCTTAAAAATATTAAAGGGCAATAGCTGATCCTATTCCCACAACTATAAATCTTAAAACAACTAATCTGCCCCAAAGCAGCCACCTCCTTACCCTTGTAGCTCCTTCTATGATGTATGGTGGAGGAAGTGAGGTAAAGGGGAAGAATGAAGGATGTACTGCCACAGACAAAGCTGTAAAGTTACTGTGCAAACTAGAAATTTACTCCACAGCATTGCTACAATAAACATTGATGGGTAAGGGAGATTTCTTTATTTCTCTTTCTAGGTCCTCCCTTGCTTGTGGTCTAATGCCTGAGCAGTTTCTCAGTCAAGTAGCCAAGGCCAGATGACCCCCAAAAAGCTGGCAAGTGTATTGGCCAGTGGCATTGTTTGTTCTTTATCTATATCTGAAGGTGACCAGGAGATATGAATAACAGCTTAATTTTGGATTTTAGATGCAAGCCTGAGGTTTTCCCTTTATGTAATGCTTTCTGAAATGTCCTGAAAAGAACTGAAGAGTTAGGCTGAAGTCCAGGAAAGGAAATGAATGGTAGAAATGATACATAATCTCCCCTGACATCCTGTTAACACAGCCTCGTGCTTAACCCATGAGCTCTGTCTTGCAGAGCTGGCAGGATGAACAACCCTCTGCCTACAAACGTGTTTTTGCAGCCCTGTCCTGGTTTGCTGTGTACCAAATCCTTTACTACATGCCAAGGTCTCTGAGTTTGCTGCTCCAGCACTGGGCTGGGAAAGCCACACTCAGTGTGCCACATTCAAAACCTGAGTCCTTTCCCTGCGCTGGAGCATGGTGGCTCAGACTGACATGCGTTCAAGTCATATAGGCTCATGTCTCTTCTCAGGCATTTAGAGCCTGTCTCAAAGTCTGCTAAATGCAAAAGAAAGGTTTTAACTGACGTCAGGAGTTTTGTTCAAGCCCTTTGGGAAGAGCTGGGATGAAGGACAGGAAGTACAATGTAATGTGAGGTGGGGTTTTTTTTCACCAAATTATTATTTATTTATGAATGTATTTATTGACTTCTTTGATGTTTTAATCATTGTGAAAGCATAGCAACCTGATGGATTCCTATTAACATACATTTAAATACAAAAGGGGCAGTTTACTTTTCAGCAGTTTGAGCACCTGCAATTCACATTAACTTCAGCTGGAATTCTGTGTGCTCAGCAAATTAAAGGTGCAGTAAACAATGTTATAACAGTATTGACTTTAAGATGAAATCATAAATTCATGAAAACAGGACAAAGCCTATAGCCATTTGTAGCTATATTCAATCTGTTATGCCTCTAGGTCCTGGAATAGAAGGCTTGGAAAAGATCTCAGTGGCTGTGAATTAGCTCAGCTCTGCAATTATAGCACCTGAGATGAGAGCTGGTACTTTGCTTGTATTAGATAACCAACCTAAAATTGTCACATAAAAGGAGGATTAATTTTTTATTACAATACTAAAACCAAATCCATCTTTGATCTGAATTAGTCTGATTTGCTGGGTCCTGCAGGCCACCACCTTTCTTGTTTGATATGCTGAGACTACTAATTCTCCATTTCTGGTGGGAAGAATTGAGAGGGTGTGATTTTATGCAACCTCATTTTGCTTCTGCAATATGCCACTCCCCAGAGAACCCCATTTGGGCTGTTTACCATCTAATATTCATGCATTTCTAGCAAATTCACAGAACAAAAAAGTATTCTTAATGAACAAACTGAACCCATGTATTTGTGCACAGAGAATAACTTGACCTACTGCAAATCCAAGCTGATCCATTAAGAGAGACTTAAAGGACTACTCAGGCCTGGTTTTCAGGTCAGTCCCAAAGTGTATTAACCTGTTTGGAGATGCCTGAGAGCTATGGGAGAAGCCCACTGAATATGCTAACATAGGGAAACTAGAGAGCTTATATGCAGCCAGAAAAGAAACAAAACCAATTTTCTGTCTGCTTGGGTAAGACATTACTGACTCAAGAAATTATACACACCAGAAATGAGATTTCAACTCCTGCTCTTGGAAATTACCCCAACAGGAAAAGGCTATATCCTTCCCAGGATTTAAAAAGGGTTGTGAGAAAATCCCGTCATTGTGCCTGCCTTCCCCACCTTGTGCAGAGAGTACCCGGAAGTCATCACAAATACTTCAGTGTACTGACACAGTCTCTGACCTTTTAGAGGATTATGGAAGCGTATGATAAGAGGCAGTGAACAGTTTGGAGCACTCTTTCTTTTTTTCCTACACAGACACACCAGCGTTTTTCTCCTTTTTGATGGCACTTCACGCAGCAGAGGACTTTGGGGCAAAGAAGATGCTAAAGAAGATGTTCCCTTCCAGCTCTGAATATTCAGTGAAACTGGCACCCTGTAAGCTTGCAGAAATTAAGAATGCATGTGTTACTTAGAAATGGGAATCAGAGTGAGCAAAACATTGCTTGGGTTGGCACAGAATGGCCTGGCTAAAGTAGCCAGGCTCCAGGTGAAGCCCTTCCCCCTCAGCTGGGACCCAGGATGCATTTATGCCCCTCATTGAATGAAGGGCAGCCTCTGCTACCTTTGAGCAATTAGTTTGTTTACCCAGTGCTGGGAGCACCTGTTATCACATTTCAGATGGATTTTTCTGATTCATGAAGATTAGGGAAGTGCTCAGATGAAATGCTGCTAATTATTATGAATGCCTCCCTTAGAAACCCCTGCTTCAGGGCCTGTGCTAGAACCCATTTCTCTTTTGCAATCTCTTTTCTGATATCTCTTTCTATAAAAAACATGCACCCTCATAAGTATATGGAACTGACTGGCTCCATCTCTATAAGCCTGAGCTGTGCCATTGCACAGAGGGATGCATCTTCTTTAGCATGTTTTTATCTTTTTTTTTTTGGGGGGGGAAAAAAAAATTATCTTTTTTTTTTTGGGGGGGGGTTGGCAGGGGGTGGGTGTGGGCGAGTTGTAGAGATAATTTGTGATGGAGAGGAACCTCATGAAACCCTGGAATCAGCCAAGTCTTGGGCTTCTGCTTCTGGCAGTTTTCTTGTTGTTTCCCTCAAGTGAAACAGTCTTGCTGGGATTTTGCAAGAACCAGGAGTGAGGCTCAAATGGACAGGGAGAGGCATTGTAATTTTATGATGGAAAACAGAGGAGGGAAAAATCTGTAAAGTGATATTTGCTTGTAGTTCACCCTTACTACATGAGTGATAGTATTCCTAAGACCATAGACTCTTTAGCCTGATTTTCTGCTCTAGAGAACTTGATGTGATTATTTACATGAGACAGGGAAAAGGGATGTGGCAGTGTCTCATTGATCCTCCTCCAGAGAAAGGAAGATGATGACCACAAATACTGCTGGATAAATAAGGCTCCAACATGTCATTAGATATTTAACTGGCTTCAGAACTACAAAGATGTGTTTATTACTTGCTAGTTTTGCTATTTGCACAGTGCTTGCCCAAGGCCTTTGTGGACAGGTTTGAATCCTTTTTTTCTTCCTCCCACAGAGCAGTGGTTTATCTATTATAATTTATTTTCACACCTCATGTGAGACAGATGCCATTGCTTGAGTTTTTCCCTTCTCTTGGAGATTTGGATGGTGATCATAAGGGATCCTAGCACAAATCCTACAGAGTAGATCCTATCACCTAAATTGAGGACATCCTGTCAGGGCCTTAGCAGTTCCTCATTGGCTTCCATTTGTTTTCAAAGGAAATTTCCTGGTATGTTGGTGTGCTGGTTTGGGCTGAAGTGGAGTTAACTCTCTTCCCAGTGGCTAGGATGGGGGCTTGTTTGGGGTTTTGGGCGGAC
>NW_008668973.1:43050-43719 GCF_000695815.1 Acanthisitta chloris
AGGAGACACAGCTGGGACAGGTGACCCAAACTGACCAAAGGGATATTCCATACCATATGACATCATGCTCAGTGTATAAGGTGGGAGGAACAAGGAGACGGACATCTGGAGTGATGGTGTTTGTCTTCCCAAGGATTCATTATGCGTGATGGGCCCTGCTCTCCTGGAGATGGCTAAACACCTCCTGTCCGTGGGAAGTAGTGAATTAATTTCTTGTTTTGTTTTGCCTGTGTGTGTGGATTTTGCTTCACTTATTAAACTGCCTTTATCTCAACCCATGAATTTGTCTAGCTTTTACCCTTCCGATTCTCTCCCCCATCCCGCTGGTGGGGGAGTGTGTGAGTGGCTGGGTGGGTTTTTGTTGGCTGGCGGGGGTAAACCACGACAGGTGGTCAGCACTGGTGGGCTTGCTGCTGGAGGTCTCAGCCAAAAGTAACTTTCTTCAGTATGGTGTTCAAATCTGCAGCAACAAACACTGATTCTAGAAACTGAAAAGTCATTAGTATCACACACAGTAAATGAGAAGGTAAAAATGAGGTACAAGATGAAGATAGTCTATATATGTATATCTGTTTCTAACATATAGCTCTATCATTGCTACTGCGTTTTAAATATGCTCCTAGGTGGAACCTTTTACTTTATTTTGTGGGCAAGAACTAAGCACCTCTT
>NW_008668973.1:43737-58263 GCF_000695815.1 Acanthisitta chloris
TTTCTGTGCACTGAACTCCCCTGTATTACATGGTGCTAAGGACTAGGGAGAAATGAATATGTTATCAAAATAAATCAAGTATGTAAAGATGTGGGTGATGCCAAGTCTTCTTATAGGTCTGTATGGAAAAAAAACCATGCCTGAATATGGAGAGCAATTGTACCTTTAATATGCCTGGATATGGAAATACATTTTAAAATAAATGTTTTATTTGTCATCTTGAGTGAAAAAGGAATTTACACAAGAATGGAGAGAATACTCACTCAGAGGGATAAAGAGCTGTAGCTACACAAACATACACGTGATAGAGGTTAGGCATTTTGGCCTCAACTTTTAGGAGCTACTAAATCTGGCTGAGAAAATTCCTTCTATTTGGAGGCCAGGAAGTGTCTTACCAGTGACCAAAGACTGCCTGTCTCTGAATTAAAATGTAGATCTGTAACACTTATGCAGGACTTTGTTCTCATTATTGACAACTGAAATTTCTGCAGCATAAATACATGCCATCTAGGAGTGATGCTGAATCAATATGACTCAAGGGAATAAACTGGACCAATTCATAGATAGTTCACTCAAGACGTTTTAGCTCAATTTGAAGTCAAGATCCAAACCACACAGCTAGTAAATTTTTTTTACACAATCCAAATGGAGATCACTAAAAAACTCTCCTGTAAATCAGAAATGTCCTCATCTGCAATTTATATGAAGCAAAAATTATTGCCTTCTGAAGAAAGTATTTTGAGGAGCTATTCAAAACAAATTGACAGTGCTCAAGAAACTTGGAAACAGACCACTCATAGCATGAGATGGATGTAATAAAGATGTGCAAAGCAAAAACTGAGATACAGATAGGAGGAAATGCTTTTTCAGCCAACCTGTAATTAGCTTGTGGAAGTCACGGCTACAGAGAGTCAAGGGCAAGAATATAATTAGATTCCAAAAGGGACTGGAAATGTATATTGATGTAATTAATTATAGCTCTGGATATATTTCCTAACGTGTTTTTTTCAGCAATATTAAACCTCATTCTTCCCCCTGGAGGGACTGTGTTTTTGCAGAAGGCCAAAGAACATGTGGGCAGGAAACAGCCCTTAGGTAGTCTGCAATGCACAAATGACACTCCTGAGGGAGAAACAAAGGTGCTGTTATGGCATTGAGCAGTACAGCCAGTAAGGTGCTGGGTGGTCTGTGTGTGTGTGTAAGACTGACACAATAATGACTTAGACTAATACTCAAATATACAGTCACGGATGCCAGATGGTCACCAGCTGGGAGACAAGTCTCATTTTTGAAATTGTACATCCCTTGTAAAATATCTCTATCCCTATCAGCCTCTGTAAACTTTATTTTAGCAGTCTGCTCTGTTGGCTGAATTTAACAGTACACTAACTATGGCAATTATGGATACTGAGGTAAATTTAACTTACAACTGGAAAGTTTTTCAAAGGCAACTATCATTAGTTTACATAAACTAAGAGGCTACTGTTGTGTGCAAAGACCACGTAGAGAAAAGCTTTCAAATATTGCATATTCATTTCTCAGTGATATGATGCAAGCCTAGGTAGTGCCCTGGAGCTGACAGTGTTTTATTGAGGGGTTATTTTGCCTTCTTGTATTAGAGAGGAAACGAGCTAATATTTTCTTTACTACTTAAATACATAGCTTAGTAGCTAACATGCTAGGAAAAACAAAGTAATCAGGAATGGGGTGGTGCAATCCCAAAAGTAAAATCAAATCTACACTGGCATACTAATAAGGCATGTGATGAAAATACAGAAGGTTAGAAGTTCTTTTGCAAATGAGGAATAATAACTTTTTGCAACTTCCTTTCTTGGCCAAAGCGACTTGTCATTGCATTTGCTATGGGATGTCAGGAACAGTCAGATGATACCGCTTGACCAGGTTACTTGATGCTCATTGTTAATCAGGCTCAGCTCCCTTGGGATCTCTGTTCAATTCCAAGGGTAATTTTGACCCAGAGGACCATATACAGAGTTATAAAAAGTATTTATGAAAAGAATGAGATTGTGTAGTTGAAGTAATAGATATGGGCACATATGTTCCACTGGCCTTCTCACTGAAATTTAGGGGTACTTCAGGGCATTTCCTGGTTATTTCGGATGGGATTTCTGTTTGGCCAAGGTAGCAAAGTTTTTTTGTCTGATTGGAAAACATTGGAAAGATATTTTATAGGTGATCTCTGACTGATCTGTTTCTCTCTTTGGATTTTATAGGTACAATGAAGAGATTCAAACTAAAATAAAAAAACTTATAAAAATAGACATCTTTTTTTACCAGCTTGATATGGTTGTATCTAGATTAAATCATGAATGAACCAAGTCTGGCTGTAGTTACTTGTCCAAGTTGCAGAACAGTCTCATCTCATAAAGACTGCTAGAAGCACAGAAGAGGTAATGCAGTACAGAAATACACTGATAAAACTGTGAGGAACCTAGTATTTGCTTTCAGTAGCAATATAGCCTTGAACTTGATTAGATAGCAGAAAGCTAGAAAGCTTTGCTTGTGTTTCAAAGGTAAATTGCACCTACTAGCAAAGCACACATAGATAACTGTTTCAGTCACAGATGTCTTTGGAATAAGTGCTTTCCATCAATGACCACCAAGTGAATACTAGACTTGTGTGTGTTTTATGCCTTACATATCTGGGATACAACCTCCTCCCTCCTTTAAGGAGCCGCCACAATCGAAGTCACACCTTAATGTGGACTTTCACAGATCTGATTCTGAGCATGAAAAATGACAGTACTCTGCTAGAAAATATAATTATTTATATCACCTGCCTCTTACTTCCAGACTTACTGCTTGAATGTCTCCCCACATGAAAAAGAAAAAAAGAAAAAAAAGGAAAAAATGTTAAAAGTTGTGCTCATTTTCAAAGGGGATGTTTCCTGAACTTCCCTTTCCAGGTCCCTCCAGTATCCATAGAGAATTTTATATGCATTTTGCATCTCCTCATTTACAGCAAAAGACTGTTTTTTACAGAAACTTAATGTCTCTCAGTTTGATGAGTGACATAGATAATTTGAAGTTGTGGATCAGAACACCTATTTTATCAAAATCAAGCTGATATGTTTTCTTCAGCAATGGCTCGAGCCTTTGTGGTGCTAACTCCTGATTAGTGCCAGTTGGAGTTGCTAGGGACCAGTGATCCACAGGCTTGAATCCTCATTTATTCTAAACTCAGTTGGATACTGATTTGGTTGCTCCTCTCACTCTTTCAGGCTTCAAATGAAAATTTATTTAGTTCGACCTAATACAAATATTTTTTTACAATTCTAAATCTACCTTTTGCCCATCCCCTTTTTTTCCCTTTCAGTCATGTACCTCTTCAGGGACATGTAGACTTGAAGGAAATAGAATAAGTTGGAGTTGACAGTCACTGGCAAAAGTATGAAATTCTATTAGCAGAACAAGTATAAATTTGGGCACATGCAGTTCTAGCGAAGTACAGCTAGTGCTTAAATCCCCACCAAGCAATCAGATGCCTTCCTCTGTACATGCTGCTTTCAGAGAGATATTCATATTTCATGTATTTTACCTAACGCTTATGAGAGGGATGACAGTGAAGTTCATTGCTTTCCCAGCTGCCCACTCTCAAACCTACCATGCATTAAAAGAAATCTCTTAATTCTGTTCTAAGTTGTAGGCCAGAGGACCCGGGACACAGGAATTATCTCTGAAACCAGCAATGTGTTAGTGACTTCATGGTGAGAATCTCACACTCACAGAGAGCCACTAGCCACTCACAAAATCAGTAACAACCAGACAACATCTCTTAAGCCTTCTGGCACAACCTTGACTCAGACTGCAAAAGAATAGCTAAAATAGTTTTGCAGCTTGTGCTTCCAAGTTGTTTCTTTACAGACTGAAAAACATATGCTAGACAGATGTTGTGCTCAGTCTGATACGTTTGCATATGGTATTGATGAGCTGTAGATATCAGAAAATTCTTGGATTTATATAAGTAGATATGTCCAAGTAAAGTCTGTGAATATTACGGGAGTGCAATTCAGAACTGATGTACCTCATGTGACTGGAATATTAGTATTCTGCTTAGGCTTCAAATATGTAGGATATTAACAAGAAATAATTATCTGTGTCTTTTTAGATGTCTCATTAAGATGCAGCAATTAAGCCCTAATTTCAACATTTTTACAACAAAGTCAGTGGCTTTAAAAACCTATAGCTTCTTCAGATTCTTTTCATTAATTACAGTGTTATAGACATTTTCATTGCTTAGGATTATACTTCATGGGATTTTGGGCAGGTGGATGGTGTCTTGAATGGAAAACTACATTTTCCTTTCAGACATATGAGTCCTAGTGCTTAAAGGGCACCTACCCTTATCAATATTCTTATGATCTTGAAGAGAACAGTAACATTTCCATCTGTAAATATAATGAAGAAAAAGTCTGTAGGAAGTTTTTCCACTTCTTACCAAAGACCTCTCATGTCATGCTGTCTTGCAGCCTGAACAGCATGTGAAAATCCAAAGTGAGAGTTGTGGAAGATCGACGGGAGAAATGCGCACCCGATGGTGTCCAGCAAGACTCGTTTATTGTAAGCCATTGTCCATCTTTTATACAGTGCATGAACAACTATGCTTACTGCTCTCTTTACCATTACCTAAACTCTAAAAGTTACATTTGTATACTTTCTTAGCTTGCAGGACAACTATACCTATTATTCATTTTAGCATTACCTAAGCTCTACAGGTTACATTTATATACTATGTCTGCTTGCAGCTGCAGCTGTGAAGAAGTCTTTGTTTTCTGGAGAATCCTTCTTTGTTTTCCCGGAATAATTCATCCTTGGGTTTGCAACATTGCTGAGCTTTCCCAGATAGCTTGTCCTTTGGCTGCAACATTATGCTGCAAAAATAACTTCTAATGCTGAGAAGCTAAACTCCTGAGGCCTACTTCTTAGTTATATGCTCAAAGCTCCCATGAGCCTTTGCTCGACTCTTGCTCGCACAATGCTCTCTGGGAGCTGTGCCCCTGTTCCCTTAGCCATTCTTCAACAGAGAGTATAGGAACTAGTTCATTTCATAGAATCATAGAATCAATCTGGTTAGAAGAGACAAAGATTATTGAGTCCAACTCTACCACTGTTACTAGATCATGGCACTAAGTGCCACATCTAGTCTCATCTTGAAAACCTCCAGAGATGGTGAGTCCACCACCTCCCCAGGCAGCCCATTCCAATGCTTGACCACTCTCTTTGTAAAAAATCTCTTTCTAGTATCCAACCTAAACCTCCCCTGGCAGAGTTTGATTCTGTGCCCTCTTGTCCTATTGTTAGATGCCTGAGAGAAGAGACCAACTCCCACCTGACTACAGCCTCCTTTCAGGTAGTTGTAGAGGGCGACAAGGTCTCCCCTGAGCCTCCTTTTCTCCAGGTTAAACAATGTGATCAATGTCTAACACAAAGTTTCCATGAGTTCCACTCTAAAGTTCCCTCAATTTTTTCTATCACAAAAATATATTAGAATTAACAAATTTTAAGTTTGTTTTGGAGATATCCCTATGGAACACACAAAAGCTAAAAGCATGTCTTGCTCTTAGCAAATACTGTGTGTTTCCTTCCAATAGATCAGAACAATGATGAGAAATACCTGAAGACAGATCATGTTTGATGTATTCTCTTAACTTGCCATTTCAATGAGGCCTTGCCACTTCAACAAGTTGTTTCTGACACAGGGAACTTCAGCCCTTCTCAAGCAAATTCTCTGTTACAGAGCTGTAAGGGACTAACACTGTTCTGATTCTCATGGTCTGCTGGGAGCAGGGGGTTACAACTACTTGGATTATTACCCTCATTTTACCAATGGGTACTGGAAGCCTATCAAACACTTTCAATCCATGTGCTTTAGAGGAGCTTGACCCAAGCAATTCACTCAGAGTCTGCCACTTTGTTTGGAGCAGAATATATTTGACTTGTAAATTAGCCAGTTAGCCTTCAGAGGAAGTCTTGAAGTTGTCACAGGGCTAAAATCCCAGCTGCTTCCAGAGAGTGAGGTGCTATAGCTACAGATGTCCTCTGAGTTCATCACTCCTTAAAGATATGAAGCAGTTCTGTAATGTGCATCAGCTGTTCATGGTTAGTGGAGGACTGCCCAGCGAGGACTGCAGGAATCTGCTGTGCTCCAGCAGTGGTTGGAGCCCTGATGCCTTTTCCAGTCCCTGACCTGCCTGTCCAAGCTTTCTGTCATACAGTTGCAGCCACTGCACATAAACCAGCCATGCATGTGTGAGTGAAGCACCCTTCTTCATTTTAGCAAAGATAAAATACATTGACACCGAGAACATACAGCTCAGTACTCCTTAAGCCATTTTCCTTCACTTTGACTTATATAGAGAAATTCCTCAGGCTGCTTTCATTTTACTATTGTGGTTTCACACCTCTGCCCAACAGCAATGAAATTAAAAACAATTAAAGTAGAAATGTTAAGAGAGGAGTGAATAATTCACAATGAAAGATGAACCTGCCAAAACTAGTCTGTCTCTCTGTTCATGGAAAGTCTGCAGGCTGGTCATAATTTCCAAACATTTATTTATGACTTTAGTTTGTCTGCTGTTCTCCTGAGAATGTATTTTTATGCTGTAGGAGGTATCACACAGAATTTGCTTCAAGTACTTGAACTGAAAATCTGAGCTGTGTTATTTAATTGTGGTTGCTCATAGGTAGTTACATGAGATGGAAGGAGTTCAACAACAGTGAAAGCAGTCAAGAACCGGAAAAGATTGCCTTGGGATGAAGTCTGTCTGGAATGGGTCAATGAACTGCATACATGGAACTATTTTAGATTTTCAAAAAAACTGTTTGGTGTGTAGGAATTACAAAATCATAGAGTGGTTTGGGGTGGATGAGACCTTTACAACCATCTAAGAAATCTGAGAAATGTAGTCTTTAACTACATTTTAAAATGAAGATAGGGCCAGATGGTTTCAAAACCTATTGGCCCCAGCATTTTTCTGTAGCCATGTTTCTATAAAATTTTTTACAAGGGAGGTCTTATTCTCTCTAATGGACACTTTTGTAGGACAGTGTCTTATCATCTGAGTTTACCTGCCCTTAAGCTAGGGTTTTAACATGTTCTAAGGACTCTTCTCTGTTGTCTCAGGTGTAGGTGCATCTAACACAAACTCATTTTTACATTTGTGCAAATCCCTGCCAAACATGTTTGGGAATATTTGCTTAGCTTTGCTGTTTTTCTTACAGAAGGAACATTTTCATCATATGTTACTGCCACTGATTCTTATTTGCAGCCAAATTATTTTTAGTGGAGATAAATCTTTTATGCAATTAAATTTTTTATTACTCTAAATACAAAATATTTATGTTCCATTACATATTTACAATCCTATTCATGAAAAAATAATGGTCATCCTAAAGAAGTACTTCCATGGGAATTATTAAAAAGAAGGAAAAAACTTGAAGAAAAAGGCTATTCCACTGCAACTTTCCCCCTATGATAAATGAAACACTTGCAGGTAAGAATTTATGTGAGGTAGTTAGCAAGAAATAGATATGTACTTACCTGCTTTGAAATTCCCATTATGTCAGACATGATCATAATGATGAACTGTAATGCTTTGGGTAGAGACTTCTTCCTAAGAAAATTTTTAAGAGAAATAATTACTGCTTGCTATACTCTGTCTACTGTTGCAGTGAAACTGGTGCTAAATTCTGTACCAGACATCTTCAAATATCTGCAGCCTTTCATTAGAGGTTGAGCCAAATTAATTTCTGGAGCAATACTATTGAAATTCGGGTCAATGAGCCAAGTAAAGCACATAAGCAAGTGTTTAAGCAGTGGGGGTAATCCTGGGAGTTCAATGGGACTATTATCATGGAACAAGTTAAATATGTGCTTACTTGGCTGGATAGGGGACTCAGTGTATCTCAACACACAGTATCTGTGAGCCTGAAACCCAGATGAATTTAATAGAAAGGCAGTCTCTGATTTTGAGCCGGACCATGAATGAACTAGTGTCATTCATGGTGTCTAGTGGATCAATTGACTTAGTTGGATGATGAATAAAATGTTTTCCCTAATCTGTGGATTGCCCACTTTTCTCAAGGTTTTTTTTTTTTTGCGTTTTTGGTGGGTTTTTTTGTTTTGTTTTGTTTTGTTTTTTGTCACAGGATGTTGCTCATCGGCAGTGACCACTCCATGTGATCACACCCATTCAGCCTGAAGAATTTACCTGGCTCTGAAACTGAGATTAGAAGGCTCAGGTTAGTTTTCCATGCACCACAAAAGATGATTTTCTTCCTGAAATGCAAAAAGTTTCTAGCTATGAGATTTTTCTCTTCTGGGCAAGAGGCAAGTATATGCGGGGTAAATATTTTGTATCTTATTGCCCTCTTCTCAATAAGACAGTTACTCAAAGGAGCATTTCCCAGGATAGAATTTGTAATAATATTTTTCCTAATGCACCAAGAAATCCTTTGTCAAGCAATTGTTTCCTGTTTTAAATTAAAAAGCAGAAAAATAAAGTGTGGGGGGTGTGGAAGAGTCACATTTGCTTAGAGGGCTGGAGAGGAGAGAAAAGAGAAGTTGGGCTGAATATATTCTGTGACAAGTTTCCCAAATAACTTTTGAATCAGCTTTGCTAAACATTTCTTTTAATATGATGTCAGGTCACAAGTTCCCTTTCCCCTTTGTGTGCCATTGAGACACGCTATCCCAGCACAATAGGTTTGTGTTGTAAGGGGACGAAGTGAATACACACATCAGCATGTGTTCAGAGCTTTCCAGCAACATGCGCACAGAGCATTTGCTGCCTCTTCACTAGCACTCAGAGTGTTCAGATTCCTGAGAATTCACCTAATCAGATCAGACCTGGAAGCATATACATCACATTCACCTCAGAGACTTGAAATGAACATGTAATCGTTTCTCTCTAACTTCAGAAACATGACTCCAAGATGCTTTTGTTCTGACTCTCCTTCAAGCACAGGAAGTTGAGTCATGGCTGTTTGGAACTGCAGGACTGCAGGTCATGTCCTTGTGTTCTCAGTGGATCCATATGATTCTGATTTTTTTTGTCATGGTGTCAGAATAAGAGCAAGGAAGGGGTCAGTCCCTTTGCGACTGTGCTGGTTTTTCCTATTGAGATACATACATGTAACCTTCATATCTAACTTAAGTCAAGAAATATTCAGCGTCCTTTGGGTTTCCTAGAATATGTTGCTTTTTCTTAGGACTCAACTATGTACTTATATCCTCACGTAAGAGGTAAATTTGCTTTCATAAAGAAATAACATGGGCTAGAGCTCTTTTTGAAGGAGTAACAAAGAGAATTGAGGAGGAGGTGGTGTGTGATTAGGGCATCTTATAATAGCAGGATAAAACAAGTCCCAAACCCAAGTTTTAAGGATATGTAGAAAGTCTGATATGACTTTTCTGACTTTTCTGTTTATATACACTTGTTAATTTACAAACCTGAAGACATGAAGTTATAGGGACTAGGAGGCAGTTAGGGAGGTTGGAATTTAGAAAGGATTTCAACACAGCTCATCTGGGACAGAGAAATCTGGCCTGTGGGTTTTGACAAAGGTAGGCTGTGATGGGCTTTTGTGCTTCCCAGCACTCAGTCTGACCAAACCCTCTAGAGTTTGTTTCAGCTATTGGAAGAGTCCTTCAGAAAATGGGCATGCAGATATGCATTCAGGAATCACTTGGAGCTGGGAAATCTGTCTGAGTTTAGTTTCTTTGAGAGATTGAGACATTGCTCTAACACCATTGTTGGCTATGCAATAGCTCTGAAAATCCCATAAGGACACTGTCTGCTGGTCCCCACCAGCCAGACATGTCAACTCTTTTCAGTCTTCTGCTTGCACAGTTTTCTTCTTCCTCATGTTTCCCTCCCATCCAGCAAGTCTTTAGTGGTCAAGACCTCTCTTCTTGTCTTTGATCCTCTGTGGTGGCCCAGCTAGTCCCCCTGATCTGTTATGTGTTGCAACCACTTCATCCTGTCTACAGTCACAGGGTGTGAAAACATGGCTCAAAATCTTCTCATGTAAAGACACCCATAGGCTTTCCTCCCCAAATGGGTCAACTCTGTCATTCTTCTGCTATATTACTCACTGTGCCAGATTCATCTTCCTCCAGTCTGATCTGACTCAGCACCTTTCTGCTCACTAGGAAAGAGGTTCCCTAAGAGAAGTCGCTATGGCAGGAGTGTGTGGAGGGTCATACTGCTCTGTGGAAAGCATATGGTTTTGGAAAGAACGTTCCCATGGAGAATCCCTGCTAAATTTTCCCTGAGGTTCTTCCAGAACTGAAATGAACCTCGAATTATTTCTTGCTGTGTTCTCTTTCCTGAGATTTGAGCTTATTAAAATGTTGTCTGAGATACCAGTAACTGGCTCAGTCTTTGCTGCAGGGGCTTTTCCCTTGCCCCTGCCAAGGCTTTCAAACAGTATAATTTTCTTTCTTTAGCTTGAGGCTCTCTATCCCTGAGCTATTACATTCATCCTCAGACTCTTCTGCAGCAAATCCCAGGGTTTTCTACCTGAAGTCAGCTGATAGCTGAGTTTTGTGTTCTCATCAGGAAGGAGCAGTGTGATTAATTCTCCAGTGTCACTTCTGTTCCTCTGAGCTCTGTTTCCTTATGGGAAATCTATAATGGAGCAGGGCGGGAGCCAGGACTGAACTTCTTTTTCCTTAAAATAGACACATCACCTGCTCCACCTTCACATTATGGAATAAGCCATAATGAGAGCAAAATAAGCACTGCTGTCTCATCATTGACTTGCAGTCTGGCTCTCATCCTCTTGCAAAGAGTGGAGACAGTCTGTAATAAAGAAGATGTGATTCAAGAAGGATGTGGGCAAAATACTACAATTAAACAGAAAAAATCAGGCACATAAATATGCCTTCTGAAGCAGAACTCCATGAAAAGATTTTGATTTACAATGTGTCAGAAAGAAAGTGCAAATCAGAAGTTTTAGAGGTGGATGCCTCAGTGCAGAAAGGAGGGGCATTCACACGTGTACCACATCCAGTAGTGCCTTGGTGAACCTGAATACCATATGTTCATAGAAAGGAGCAAGGGACTAAGGAGCTGTGATGCCTTGATTTGCCTTGGGGAGCTCCTTATTTCTCTCTGTTGGCTCCAGGGGAAAGCTGAACAAAGGTAGCTCCTTGCCTTGGTCAAATGTCTGAAGTAATTGAAACTGACCCAGGTCAGGAGGGTGCAGGTGAAGAGAACACCAGAGCATGGTCTTCTCCTACAGCTCCCCACAGTCCCTGATTTGTGCCAGGAATTCAGTGCTACATCACCCACACTGGCTGTTAACATGATTTGTGGTCTGGAAACAACCATTACAGGAAAAGGTTAGAGGATCTCAGGACCATTTAGCTCCTACTTCAGGAAAGGCAAGTTTTTGTTCCTTCAGAGTTTGTCCTTTGGATTTTCATGCTTGACCTGTGATCATCAAGGCAAAAATCTATGTCACACAGACAAGCTGACAGTGTTGCAATGGAAGTACATTATATGCCCATTAAGTAAAGGAGAATGGTCTATAGAAGAAACACTTCATTTTCACCAACTGGCAGCAAAAATTTACAGGACTGGGTTTTGGTTCAGAGTAAATGTTGTACAAGCTCTGAGAATGCAAACAGTGTGGCATGAGCTTACTGTATGCATATTGGGCTCTTTGGAAGGCATGTGTTTGTAAGTTTTATTAGTTAACTTCACAGAGCAAAACTGTTGACCTATCCTAACATTTCCTGTGATAACACTTCCATCTATGTATTCTTTGAGCAGTGAGGAATCATTGTGCTTGGAAGGTCATGGCAATGCAAAGGCAGAAGCTTGGGGCTCATCTATGACTTTAAACTGAAGTAAAAGTGGTGAGTGAAGACACCAGTTAGTTCAGCAAGATCTCAGCAATGATTAACAGTACTGCTGTATAAAAATTGCCCCAGTTCCCAGTGCATATTGTGGCAAGCTTCAGCACTGACAAAAGATGACAGAGGCTGTGCACTCTTTTTTGCACACTCCCCCCATCAAAATAGTGCAAATGTAAAGTTAAAGGAATTTCTTTCAATTTTTGATCTTATAGAGTTTGCTGCTGAGAATGCTTATGCACATTCTCATCCCTAACTTCATTACTATGAGTACTGGAGCAATGCATCAAATGTGACTTTTTCTAAGTCTGGAATTTCAGACAAACACTTCTGTGCATATATTCAGAGGCTAAGTGGTTTCAGAGAGATCACTAGGTCTGCATGATACATAAAATACAACCTTTCCAAAGTTGGGGTAACACCACCAGTCAACACAAGTGTCTAAATTGTGATAAGAGATGCCAGGTAAAGGGACTTTGACAGGCTTGAGAGGTGAACCAATACAAACCTCATGAAATTCAACCAAATTAAGTGTAATGTCCTACATCTGGGCCATAGCTGTCACATGCACACCTACAGGTTGGGTGGGGAAGTAATTGAGACCAGCAAGAAGGAGAAAGACGTGGGAATGACAGCAGACAAGAAACTTACAATGAGCCTGCAGTGTGCGCTCACAGCCCAGAAAGCCAATCCAGTCCTGGGCTGCATCAAAAGGAGTGTGGCCAGCAGGTCAAAGGAGGTGATTCTCCCTCTCTGAGACCCCACCTGGAATACTGTGTACAGTTTTGGTGCCCTCAACATAAGAATGACATGGAACTGTTGGAGCAAGCCCAGAGGAGGCCACAAAGTTGATAAGAGGACTGGAGCATCTCCCCTATAAAGACAGGCTGAGGGAGTTGGGGCTGTTCAGTCTGGAGAAGAGAATTGTGTGGAGACATAGCAAGTTTTCAATATCTGAAGGGCCTGCAAGGGAGCCAGAGAGGGACTCTTTGTTAGGAACTGCAATGATGGGACAAGGGGTAATGGGTTCAAACTGAAGGAGGGGAAGTTCAGGTCAGATATTAGAAAAACCTTTTTTGCTGTAAGGGTGGTGAGACACTGGAACAGGTTGCCCAGGGAAGTGGTGGCTGCCCCGACCTTGGTAGTGTTCAAGGCCAGGCTGGATGAGACCTTGAGCATCCTGGTCTAGTGGGGAGGTGGAAATAAAATGTATTTTTTTTCTCCAGAATTCTGTTCTTGAAACTTCAGGACTGTGTAAAATTCAGAATTTCAGTTACAAAACAATACATAGAGTATGAAGGTTTTTCACTGTACATTAAGTAAAAAGTTAAAGAGAAGTTCCTGGTGGCTATCAAAACAAATACTTTTAAATATTCTATACACATGTTCTACTCATAAATTCACATATGCATAAGAATGATTTTAAAATTACATTTAAAAATGTGTTTATTGAGTTTTATTCAGGAAGCCTACCATTGAGGAAATGACTATGTCAGTGGGTTTAAAATTGCATGTGGAGAGGGATGCAGGGAGGAGAGAGGACTTAACCTACTTCCCATAGAACAGGACTGTAGCAATCACAGTATAATAATTTATTGTTTCTTATAATACAGCAAGTGATAAAAGGGCTTAATATATAGCCTAAATGGATGTTGACTTGAATAGTTATATACTCAGCTTCTTGTGCCAGAGATTTAATCTAGTCAGGGATGCTTTTATATAAAAGTGACTTGTTTGCTTTCTGTAGGACATTTCTACGCTTTTATGTGCAGCCTTATATGTCTGGAGGTTTAAAATTGCTGCAGTGTTTTTCGAAAAATAATGATTACTAAAAACTCTAATGTAGTTGGGCCACTAGAGAGGAAAATGTGCTACAAAGGGATTTGAGCTATGAAAATTAATAGATATAGATAAGCAAGAGGGATAGTGCCATTCTTTTCTGGCTCCTAATAAGGAACCTTTAGGATGCTAAACAATGCTAGGCCTTTAGTTTTAATTTTAACTATGTTTTAACATGTTTTTCATTGTTTTTCTATAGTGATTTAAAATGGTATCAATACTTTTACTTCCCTTTGATGAAAACCTTTTATTCTTATCTTAGATGAATGAACTAGCAGTGCAAAAGTTTGCTTTTTAACTAGATAAGTGATAATAAAATATCACAAGCTGACTACATGTAACAGCAAAAGGGAAGTTCTGGCTGGACAGGTGATGGCAGAGTCCTCACTGACTTCTCTATGGCCAGGATTTTAACCCTAGTTTGTGGTGCAAAAAAATTCCTTTAATATCCTTACTCTGTGGGATTGGCCCCTGTGTTTTTCCTGTTTTTGAAGGCATGACATTGATTGTTTGCATGTATACCAGGCTGAACACAGTCCAACAAAGCACACAAACCCATATATAGTTTTTATGTTTCATTGTAGCATATGCATTTTGCTCAAATTACTAGATTTCTCCACTTCCCAGATTCAGGCAGTTATGCAAAAAATGCTCCTTTGCTTCTTTCCAAAGGTGAATAGACCCCTTTTAGTCAACAAAAAGTAAGGAAAATCTTGATAGTTCTAAAACATAGTAGGTTAAGAAGATACCAACTCTGTTGCTTTAAAAGTTGCATGTATATATATATGTGTGTGTGTATGTGT
>NW_008668974.1:0-5082 GCF_000695815.1 Acanthisitta chloris
GACCCGGGTTTGACACGAGCAGCGCCCAGCTCCCGTGGGTGCCACACAGGTTGGGAGCAGCGCGAGAGACAGCAGCATTGTCCTGGCATGAGCCACCAGCTGAGCACGCACTGCCATCACCCTGCGGGAATGCTGGAGCAGGGGCCACGGCGTGAGTCAGTCCCCCACCCTGGGTCTGCCCCGGGAAGACACACTGCTCCCAGCACCTCTCCCTGCGACTCACCCAGCACCACTACCTGTCGACGCCCGACTACAGCTTCCCTCCTCCCACCCCACTCGGCACCCAGCCCTGCCCGCCCTGCACACGTATTTTCACTCCTGCTCGGAGCAGGCTCAGACAGCAGCAGAGCTGCCATGGCAGCCAACACTTCCTTCTGGCACAGCTACCTCGGGGTGATCGAGCGGCTGGAGCATTTCCAGCGGGCCGAGGACATCCTGCTGACCCTGCTGGAGGATGTCCATTCCAGGGAGCCACGTTTCCTCGTGGACTACGCCAGGAACCTGGAAGCCTTTGAGTTCGCTCTCTGTGCCTCTGAGGATGCTGTCACTGTGGAGCTGCCCCTGCGGATCGACAGTGATACTCTGAAGGTGCTGCCGTGCCAGTCCAGGGACATCCCAGCTGGGCACCCTCCAGGGCTCAGTGCCTGCTATCTGGAAGTGTCCTCTCCAGGGACTGATTTGGAAGACTGGACCAGTGTCATGGGTGGGGTGGAGCATGGAAGTGGTGTGTGGTGTCTGGCTCCGGGCAAAGTCCTCCAGCACCTGAAAGAGCTCCTTGTTTCAGCCATTGTGCACTGCCGACGCTGCTTCCTACTTCAGCCAGGTACGTAGGGCACTTCCCAGCCCGGAGCTGCCTCCAGCACAGCTCGGGAGCCCAGCCCAGCTTGGTGGTGGTCCCTGTGCAAACACACTGGGATGTAGGTCCCTGGATGTGTGGCCCATCCAAAGTCTGCATGAGCAGGTAAGCGAGCACCCTGCCACGTGCTGGCATGGGCTTTGCTCTCAGCTAAGGAATGGGAGACGCAAACTACTCCCTGCCGTCCCGCAGCAGCAGAGTCATTCTCAGGAATTTTCACCTGGGGCTGCTGGCATCCTCCTTGGTGGGTGCAGGGTTCACACAGTCCTGCTGTTAGTCCACAGGGAGGGTTTTCTCAGGAACTTTGGCATGCTTGGCTCGCTCTAACTGCATTCTCCCCACACCTCCTGACCTCCAAAGTGCCCCCTGCTCCCTTGAGGAGACTATTTGGAGGGTAAGCTGGGAGTGCATCAGGGCTGGACCAGGACCTTGGGGCATGGGTCTGACCCTGCGAACACATGGGCCTCAGCTGGCAGCAGCATCCTCAAGACAAGCATGTGGAAAGGGACCCTGGGAATGCCCACAGCAGTTCCGTCAGCTTCTTCATGCATTTCCACCTCCAAGGGTGCTTGCTCAGCCCTTATGAAAGGGTGATGCTAGAGAACCAGTGGGTCTGAAAGTCTCTTAACCCAGCCCCAGCCAGCCCACTATTCCCTCCTTCCTCCACAGCCAAGCCAGAGACCTTCATCTTCCTCTACCCCCATGACCCAAGACCTTTCCTGGTCCATTTTTCTTGGACAATATTGTTTTTCTTGGCACTGTTCATCTGCCCAAAAACATAGCCCTGTTTGGCCACTTAAGACTTCTTGCTGTGACTGGCCTTGAGTGATGCTGGAGTGATGCTCCTTCCAGTAAACCACCCCAGCATGGTTTGGAGAGGGGTTTTCACTGGGGAACTGTGGCTAAACGGCAGGATTGGAAAGGGATGAGTCGAGTGGGTTGGGACACAGCCACGGGCATTGCAGCACATACCTGGTTCAGCCTGCGGGACCGGCTGTGGTAACTTCCTCACTGCTGCCAAACCCTCTGCATCTAGGTGACATCAGTGCTGAAAATCTGCAGGAAGATGCTATGGAGCTCTCCCTGCTGATCCGCGGCGGCTGGAAGACCATTCGCTTTGACATTGTCCCTGTGGTGAGGATTCAGCAAGAGCCGCTCCAGCTCCAGGGCCGGCAGAGCGACAGGGGCTTCCCTGAAGGCAGCCTCAGGAAGGCCACGGGAGAGGCTCACTTTGTCCCTGCCTCTTCCCACTGCTGGAGGTGAGTGGCTTGGCTACGTTCATAGCAGAGTGGTCCTGCACCAGGGATCCCCCCCTGCTGGCAGCACTGCTGGGTATGGGCAAAGGGGGGATGGGAAAGGAGGGGTACATGTCAGCAGGGGTTGAAGTCACCCCCTCATGATGCCCAAACCTGCTTCCCTGTGTTGGGGAAAAATCTCAGGCAGCTCAAGGAAAGGGTGGGGATGCAACTGAAGGAGCTTCCTGAAATTATTTGCAGGAGCTGAACCCTGACTGTCCGGAGGAGGGTGGCAGCTCACATCCCTGCTTGGGCTTCAGAAACAAGCCTGGGAACCTGGCCGCTCTCAGGGCAGGCTGCAGGAGGGAACGGGGCTGAGTGACACATGTCTTGCCTGCCAGCACAGCTACCCAGCACCACGGAGGGATTGAGAGTCTGCCTGGAACAGTCCACGCTTATTTTGGTCTCAGTGTGGTCCAGCTGGACTCTCAGCCCCTCCTTGGGGACGAAGCCAGCCCCTTGGGGCAGCCTGCAGCCCTCCACACTTGTGCATAGGGGAGCACAACTCCTCTTCACCCTACTCTTGTCCCTCCTGGGAAGGCAGCAGCATTCCTATCTCTCTCCAAACCTCCCAAGTTCTGCTTTGCCAGAGGCAGGTGCAGGAGGTGGGTCCAGGATGCTTCATGCCTGGGGCCATGTGGGCAGCCAGGGGGGATCCCCATGCATTTCGGGTCACTGCAGGTACCCTCTCCCCAGCCTGGGAGGATGCAGGTCTCTGTCCTCCCTCTCACCAGACCCCACTTTCTCCCTCCAGATCCTCCACTCACCTCCCCATCCTGAAGCTGCTCTGGGCAGTGGACACGATGAAGGGACCCCGTCTGGACAGCCTTCGCCTGCTCGACCAGCTCCGCGCCCAGGACTGGGCAGAGGAGGGTGGGAAAGGTGGTCTCACCTTCAACTGCCTGAAGGTAGGTAGGCTCTGCTGGCTGGGACTGTGGCTTTCTGAGCAGGCAGAGCCAAGGCTGTTCCTCTGCTGAAGATCGGAGCAACAAGGGCATGTACCTGCAGTACTTTGGCATGTACCAGCCGTGGTTAGAGGGCTTTGATCCTTCTTTGGACTGAAGCAGCAACCTCCAGCCTGAGACAGTCAGAGTGTACAGACCTGGGGCTCTGTGCCAGTATGTCGAGCATCCCCTGGCACAGGCTGCCTGTGCCTGCTGGGCACAGCATCGCTGTGCTGCTTTGCTGTAGGCTGCCCCATGCCCCAGTGTGCTGACAGGTGCACATTACAGGGCTGAGGATGCTGCTGACAAAAATCGTCTTCTCCCCGCCCAACCTGTTTTCAGCACTCTGCACCCACGCCAGCTGATGATGCTGGTTGGGAAAGGAACCATGCTGGGGACAGCACTAGGTGTCCCCATCCAGGTGTCCCCTGCCTGGTGACAGCTCTCTGGGCCATGTGTGGAGAAGGAGGCAAAAATATCTTCTGCCAAGAGAATGGCTTCAGCTCCAAGTAACCCAAATCCTGTGTGTTTTGCTTTATGTTGCATTCTTTGACGTTTTGGTTATTGTTTTCAAAGAAAAAGAGCACAGTATGCATTAGATCTCCAGAGAAGCATCTTTTGTTTCTGCCCACAAGGATTTAGCCCCACAGGTCATTGTATGGTGACCTGCAAGGTGTGATTAGGTGGGATTAGGTGTGATTAGGTGGGATTAGGCCTTGTGCCTGATGCTGTGCCCTTCTCTCCCTCCCTTCAGATGGTGCTGCTGTGGAGCACAGAGCTCTTCCCCTCCCCGGAGGACTGGCAGGACCTGGAGGGCTCCATCTACAGGCTCCTGGTGATCCTTCTCTACTGCCTGGTCACCCAGCACCTGCCCCACTTCTTGAACCCAGAGGAGAATCTCTTCCAAGGAGCTGCCCCGGACTTTGCCTCTCTTTACCATAAAGTAGAGAGCTTTGCCCAGGACCCCCAGCATTTCCTCCACTTCCATTTTGGCCTTCCTGTGCATACTGACAGCTGGCAGGACGACCCCACTACCCGAGCCATCCTGCAGCTCCCTGCCGGGGACAGGTCCTACTGGGACACAGCCTACTTTGACATCCTGCTCAGCCAGGTAACCCCAGATCTCCAGCTGGTTCCAGGCTGGGCAGCTTGGGACGTGCTGGAATTGGTCCCCCAGAGCCCTCTGGCCCCTGGCAGCCTCTGGCATGGTGTGGAGACTGCAAGAGGCTAGCAGTGCTGGGGCGTGGGGCTCAAGCAGAGCAGGAAACTCTCTCCCCTCACTCCCCACTTGCCTCTGCTTAGTTTCAGGTGTATGGGATCGAGGATGGTGCGCGCCGTTCGGCAATGGCCCAGCTCCTCTCCAAGATCCAGCAGAAAATCCCTCAAAAGAGTTGAGTGGGACCCAACTGCCACCCCCTGGGGTGTCTCAAAACTCTGGAGGGGTGCAAGGAGCGCTGTGGGCCAGGGAGCAGCATGCTGCCATGTCGCTTTATTGAGGAAAGGTGATACCAGGGGGCGAGCACATTGCTGGGCGGCGCACGGCCTCTTGGCTGCCCTGGCAGAGCTGGGCACCGGGTGTTTCATCCCAAGGTACTGCACCTGGGGTATATGGCTGGCACCCTGCACTACAGGGCTCTGGTGCAGGGTCAGCTGAGGTTGGTGGTGGTGGGAGGGGAAGGGATCTGTGCACAGATCTCGTATCCAGCCCTCGTGTCAGCTTGGAAAGGGGCTGACAAGCCCTGTGGCCAGGGGAAGGGGAGAAACTGTGGGGCCAGGCCATTGGGGTGAGGAGGCAAGTGGGTCTGAACCACATCTGCTGCATCCAGCCCTCTCCTCCGTAGCCCTTGCTCTCACAGTTTCTCCTTCCCACTCTGATTTGGTTTGCTGGATGTTGCCGTGTCCCTGCCAGCATCCCCGGGAGCCAGTGGAATGCCCTGCTGCCAGCTGACTGCAGCTGGGCACAGGGAGACTGCTGTGCCAGCTGCCG
>NW_008668974.1:5108-6892 GCF_000695815.1 Acanthisitta chloris
GCAGCACGCAAGGGCATCCCGCAGGGCGTGAAGCAGACGGTCCACGTTGTCGCTGGTCGAGTTGCAGCCCATGAGGCCGATGCGCAGGACCTGGGAGGAAGAGGGTGAACATCTCCCTGCAGCACTCACCTCTGTCTGTGCCTCAGGACCCTGTCCAGGTGGCAGGGTGCAGGGTCCTGTGTGAAGCATGGGGCATGAGAGGGTGTGCACGGCTCCCTGCTTGCTCGCATTTAACAGGCAGTTCCTCTAAAGATGTGTCACCCGCTAATTATGTGTGTGGTTATTCAATTAGGTGGGTGATTGTGTGCGGTGATTGTGCTATGCATTGCTCTGGGCGATGGGGCACAGCCAGCCACATGTGCACTGTCGGCAGGCAGTGAATCCTGGGGTTTGGTGCTCGGGCATGGGCAGCAGGAGGGGAGGACTCTGCCCACCTTGCCCACTGTGGGGCCCAAGCCCCCGGCAATCTCCATGGCATACTTGTCCATCAGAAAGGCCGTGATGTCCTTCCAGTTGTAGCCCTCAGGCACCCTGACAGTGGTGATGGTGGGAAGTCTTGCCTTCTGGGGAAGACAGAAAATGGGTTCAAACCCATGGTCCTATCCCCTGGTGAGCCCAGCAGACTGCCAGGAGAGAGCATCGCTCAGGGGGAGAACTTTCTTCATCAAAAGCTGCCCAGGCACATCTCCAGCCATGGAATGCTGTGTCCCCATGCTGCCCCTGCCCTGTGATGGTGAGCTCACCCCATACCCACCTCCTCCTTTACGAAGAGCTCGAGCCCCAGGTCGACCAGCCCCTGGCACAGCCGGGTGCAGTTGGCCTGGTGTCGCTCCCAGGACCTCTCCAGACCCTGCAGGCAGAGAGGTGAGACAAAGTCTGTTCTGGACAGGCATCTCCTGGCACCCACCGCTCCTCCACTGGCACTGCTGGTGCCCTCCTGCCTGCCTGGCACCACTCACCAGCTCTGCCAGCATGGCCAAGCCTTCCCGCAGGCTGAAGAAGCTGTTGATGGGTGCTGTGTGGTGGTACCTACAAAACTCAAGGGACACCCAGAGGTGTTCAGTCTGGCCACAGCAGAGCTGCCCCCTGCTTGCAGTGGGGGATACCAGGGGCATGGCGTCCTCATCACCCAGCACAGAGTGGTGTGACCAGCACACAGGGTGATGGGGAGACAGGGGTCAAGACCTGAAGGGCAGGAAGCCCTGGAAGGGGAAGGCTGGAAGGGGACAGCTGCAGCCCCTGTGACCAGAGAGCCCACCCTCACCTCCGCGGCTCCCCGTTACAGCCCCAGTAGCTGGCCAGCCAGCCTATGTCCAGGTAGAAGGAAGGGGGCTTCATCTTCCTCCTCAGCACCTTCTCCCTGGAGAAGCAGAGTGCTGGGGTGAGGCTGGACCTTGACCCCAGCAGCTCCAAGGTGGGGTCAGTCCTGTGGGAGGGAGGACCCCCCCCAAGGCAAACACAGATTCACTTCAGCGCCCGTTGCTGCCCAGAGATGGGCTGGGCACTGCTGCTGGGCGTGCTCTCCGCAGAGCGGACTGGAGCGGATGGCTGGCAAAGGAGGGAGGGGACAGCCCTCCCAGCCCAGTCCTGCGGGGTCGGGGCTGCTCTTACCTGGCTCGCTCGCTGAACGAGATGGGGGCACTGCCCGGGGGGGCGTTGAGGACTTTCTGGGACCCCGAGTATAGGACGTCGATCTCTGTCCGAGAGGGAAAGGCAATTCCTTAGGGACTGGAGGCTCCCAGCAGGAAAATGCTGAGCACCCCAAGCCCTGCTGTAAGTGGTGG
>NW_008668974.1:6912-8007 GCF_000695815.1 Acanthisitta chloris
TGCAGGTCTTGCTTGTGTTTGGACTGCTTTGGGGCACCCCCAGGCACTGCTGATGGTCCCCCAAGGGGAACAGGCTCTCTGGCTGCAGCTGACCAGTTTCTAGTGCTGCTAGCCCAAAATGTGGTTGGAGGGACTGATCCCACTGCCCCCCTCCAGCCCAGGGATGAGCCCCCTTGTGCCCTGAGTGCCTGTGATGTAGTTGTGGCTCTCACCCTGCTGGTCCATGAAGATGGGAGCTCCCCCAAGCGATGCCACTGCATCCACGAGCAGCAGACAGCCATGCCTGTGGGAGGACAGAGCTCAGCCTGGTGGCTTTCCCAGCTCCTCTTGCCACCCTCTGCCTGCAGCCCCGTCATCCTGGACACTCAGGGCCACGTGTCTCACTGATACCGACCACTTCTAGCACAACAGACCCAGAGAAGAGCCCAGGGTGTGTAAATCCCTAGGTCCCAAGCCCCAATCTTGGGGTGTTGCCAGCCCTTGTGGGTGCCCACCGTGCACTGACCGGTGGCACAGCTCGCCCAGCCCCTCCAGTGGCTGCAGCACTCCAGTGGAGGACTCGCCGTGGGTGATGAAGAGCACCAAGGGGTTGTGCTGCACCAGGCCCTGCATGAAATAGAGGGAAGGTGACCGCTCTGGAGGTCAACTTGTGCCCGCTGTCTTGCACAGTGGCCAGCACTCACCTCTTCAATGTCCTGTGGAGTGAAGTACTCGCCTGGGGGCTTCAGCAGCTCTTGGACATCAGCTCCTGGCAGAAATTTAGGCAGAGGAGAGTAAGGTTTGGGCATACCTCTCACTGGGCAGTCACTTGCTCTGCGGGGGAGTTGATCATGTGTGGAGCACAGACACCTGCCAGGGTCTGGCCTACCATGGATTTGCCCAGTGGATAAGCCACAAACCACTGTAAATGGAGAGACATCACCCTGGAAAAAAACTGGAGCGCTCTCTGGCTGTGGAAGCTGTGTCACTGGTCACTGCCACGAGGATTGAGACAGCAAGCCAGGGCTCACATTCTGGCATCCTGCCTGGATCCCGGTCCCCTCAGCCCTGCTGTGCCATCCTGCTGTCCCTGGCATACCCAGCCTCCTGCCAATG
>NW_008668974.1:8064-8347 GCF_000695815.1 Acanthisitta chloris
TGAAAGGGTGCGGCCTCCAGGGCACAGTGGCCACTGCCACTGATGGCCAGGGTCAGTCGGTTCTGGGTTTGGAAGGCGTACTGGATGCCCGCCTTGATCTCATCCATCACCTGTGGCAGCAGGGGCTCACCGGCACTGCCATTGCCCTTCTTGCCCTGGCAGAGCTGTTCCAGCCCCTCCTGGGAGTGAGGGAGAGAAGGGGAGGGGAAGAAGGCTGGGCCAGGGCAGCTCACCTGCAGCACTTCGGGGTGCATGTGGCCCAGGAGCTGCCGGCTGCCCGCAG
>NW_008668975.1:0-395 GCF_000695815.1 Acanthisitta chloris
GGGTTTAGGGGTGGTGTGCCCCCTCTATGCTTCCTTACAGCGGCACTCAGGGCACTGCGTGCCAGGGAATACTCGTGATGCATGGGAGAGCCTCCAGCCTGGGACAGGGACACCAGCACAAATTATCCCATGGGCTGGAGTGAGGCTAAGAGCAGACCCACAGTTTGTCTCCTGATGAACCAGGGAGCAGGTGTGCTTGCTTGGCCAGCCTCTAAAATTCACCTGACAGTAGAGCTGAGTGAGCCTGAAAGCACTCACCTTCCCTGGAAGGGTACAGTAAAACAGGGAATCATAGAATCGTAGAATCAACCTGGTTGGAAAAGACCTCAAAGATCATCAAATCCAACCCTACTGTCGTTACTAGATCATGGCACTAAGTGCCACATCCAGTCTCA
>NW_008668975.1:518-14719 GCF_000695815.1 Acanthisitta chloris
CCTAAACCTCCCCTGGCAGAGCTTGAGTCTGTGCCCTCTTGTCCTACTGCTGGTTGCCTGGGAGAAGAGACCAACCCCCACCTCACTCCAGCCTCCTTTCAGAGAGTTGTAGAGGGTGATAAGGTCTCCCCTAAGCCTCCTCTTCCCCAAGAAGAGTTATTCACAATCGATTTTTATCCCTATTTTGTCTTACACCATCAAAGATTTCAGTTTTACAATGTTAATTTTCCTGGCTTAGACTGTAATAAAAATCAGGCTTTTCAAAAGGTTGGACTTCTTGGCAGAGCTCATTACAGAGAAAAAGACCAAGGAATACCTGTATCACAGCCTGGGATGAGAGAGACTACTCAGGATCACAAGGATGACAGTGCCCTGTTTTTTCTTGTCCACACATCCTTGTGGTCAGTGACTCCACTCACACTTCTCTTTGTCTCACATTGTCAATTCCCCTTTATTGCTGTTAGCCCATCTCCTGCCAGCACTTTTCTCAAAGACCCACCAAATTTCTCAAACCTCATTCTGCCCATCGTCATCACTAAATCCTTCATCCCTAGGAGCAAATAGATCAAATCATTTACAGGCTCCAAACTGTCATTTCTCCTTTCCCTCTTCTATCTGATGTCCATGAAGTAGCAACCAGCCAACTGCCAGGAAGCACATATGCTCTGGGATATTGATAGCCAGCTATATTTTCTGGGAAATGTCACTCTGTGTGAGGCTAAACCTACTCAAATATTCAACAGCAAGGTCACATCTGGAATCTTAAGACAAAGATGACAAGTGAAAGGGCAGAAAGAAAACATGGAATCATAGAATATCCTGAGTTGGAAGAGACCCACAAATATCACTGAAGTCCAACTCCTGCCGGATATTCTCCCAAACAAGCCACAGAATGGGCCTGTGTATGGAGTCTGGTTACTTTCCAGACTGATAAAGCATAATTGGCAGGTACAGAAACAGCAGACCTTTTTTGTACATCTGGCACATAGATTCTCAGTCTGGTAAGAAAGAGTTAGCTAATAATTTTTGTGGTCAGTTGCTCCACAGTGAGCAAGGTCAATTGCTCCACAGAAAGCAATCGTCTTTTGCAACTTTCTGACCAGAATATCAGCAGAAGTAGCTCAAGGCAGTAACATATTGCCGCAATACATAGTTGTCCACATTGTTTTTTAATTAACTCAGGCCAATTATGCAATGAAAAAACTCAATGCCCTTTGGCTGTTTCTTTCCATTACCTCCTAGTTAGGCTAAGCAGACTTGTCTTTTCCCTCCAAGTTTAATCAGACACATGCCAAATGCAAACCCCTGCTGTTCCAAAACCCTCTTCCACACACAGAAAAAGCATCCTACCTTTTTCTGGAGAGACTCATTCAGGTTCGGCAGTACAAGCAACAGATTTTCTGTCATTAAACAGTGACAGATAACATAACAGTCCAAGAGATCAATGCTGCCTCCAAGAAAATAAAATTTTCTAATCGAACAGTAAACTCCAATTTCTCTCCAGGGTGTGAGACCCATACTCACTAACAAAGAAACAAACTAGCTTAGAATGAGAAACAGTAATCAGGCTATGTTGTGGATATCTGTAACTTTATGGAATTTAGAGGTTGTGCTTGCAAAATGTTTGCAAGCATTTTCTAGCATCATTGGTCTTAAAGAATTGTGTTCACAAGTGCTTTATCAAATAGAATCTGAGCTGTAAGGGTTTAGCTACTTCAGGGCCTTGGTCAGGCATCTCAACAACTTGATTTTTGCAGTACATTTAGATCAGCTCTAATGCTCCCCTCATAACCTTAACATTATATAGAGTATTTTCAAAACTGAGGTGTTTATATTTAACAATCAAGGGCACAGACAGCAGGAGACTAAAGAATGAAAATGGTCCAGCTACTTGAGCTGTGTCTCAGATCTTCTCTTCAATTGCCTGTTTCCTCCCTTCCACAAGTCACCCAGCATCTGCCAGCTGTGCACCACTGTCCCTGACCTCTCCCGCCCTGCTGCCTTCCATCCCTGGCACATGACTGGTGTTGGTAGCCAGCAGTGTCCTCAAAGAGTGCAGCCCCAGCTCCATGCTCCCAACTGCCTCCCAGTACAGCCTGCACCACCAGTGCTTTGAGCTGGAATCCCAACATCTGTGCCCCAGTCTGTTGTCTACAGAGGAAAACTATGCTTTCCTCAGGTTCAATGCTGTTCAGGATCGCAAAGATGCTCCTACCTCTGTGCCCAAGCAAATTATTTCTTTTCCTTTTTACAGGCAGAAAATTGCCAAATTATATAAGCTTCACACCCCCACTGTGCTCCAGCCTGTATTACACATTGCATGCTGCCCCAGGGCCATGCCATCATGGACCCTGCCTCTATATGAAAGCAAGACCATCTTCCAGAATAAACAAGATATTTAGGCAGAAAGAACCGAGTACTCTTATGGGTTTCTCTCCACCTCTGCCCCTTCCCAAATGCTTGCACTGCAGGACACATTACTATCTTACTTCACACAGACCAGTAAGGCATATGATCAAAGATCACTGACAAAGTGATCTTTGGTCACTGCTCACTACCTGGCCCAAAATGGATCTGAAACAGCAATTTAACAACAAAGTATAGCTTCAGGCATTCCACAGCCATGTCCTGTTTGTTCTAATCTCTCACCAATTCAGAATTGACAGCTAGAGGAAAAAATTCATTAGCTGCCCAAATAAAAGGGTAGAGGGAACTAATGTTATCAGTCTGAACACTACACAGGGATTTATTAATAAGCTTTCCATTGAAATCTCACTCATAAAAATGCTAATGCAAGTTATTTGCATATGTCTGTGCATCAAAACATAATAAAGACCCATAATGTTGTATTTAATAAATTTATTATTACCCCAATCATAAAGTAAACAGTTGGTGGTCATAAAATGGGTGAAGTTTGGAATTCTATATTTATAGAATTTTAATTAATAGCTACCATAGATTTTTACTAAAACAGTCAAGAATTGCATTATTTCCAGCTATTATCAGTGTTTTGAACTAGAAACCTGCAGATTCAATAATCACATCTAGAAACAGGACAATATATCCAGCAAAACCAACTCAGTAACTTCCTGGTATAGCTGTAGCAACAATGTCATGCTTTGAACAGAAAGCACAAATTTACTTCACAGTTTCTCTTAACTGGCCAGCAACATGTGAGAAAAACTCAAGATGCAGGAAGAGGAGAAAACCTTTCTCTTCAGTGATCTGAAATGAACCACCAACAATGAACATTGGTCTTGCATATCTACATGCCATCACCAAGCTTGTTTGATGACAAATTTACTACAAATCACAGAATGGTTTGGGTTGGAAGGGACCTTAAAGACCATCCAGTTCCATCTCCTCTGCAGTAGGCAGGGACACTTTTCACTAGAGCAGGTTGCTCAGAGACCTATCCAGCTTGGTCCTAAACACTTTCAGGGATGGGGCATCCACAACTTCCCTGGGCAACCTGTTCACTGTAAAGAATTTCTTCTGTAACCTGTCCTTTGTATAGCTTAGCTTACTCTAGAAGTAAGTTGTCCAAAGAACACCAGAAGTCCCACATATTTCACAGGAGATCTGAACATTCTCTGTGGCATATGTGATATCAAACCCCTCAAGATTTAAGTCAAACTTTGCAATTTGTTGTTAATCAGTAGCTGTAGCTGGACAGTTATGACTAAGCAATTGCATTGTGAATGTCATATGTTTAGCCAATCTCTTGTTTTAAGGAAAAGAGAAGACAATTTCAAGATGAATGGACTGCCTGGATGATAGCTACCAGTAGTGAAGTCAGCACAACTGAGCAGTAACTGAGGGAAAGGTAAATCCAGCTGTGAGTGATTACAACCACCGACTCAATGACCACCTACTCAAAACAGACTTCAGGCTCAAATGGAGCATATGCAGACTAACTAACATGAGAAGTGAGAGATAGAACTAGCCAATAGGGATTTGAGTGCTACGTAATAGAAAACTTACATAATTTGTAACCAGTGAATGCTGATGCCTTTGTTGAAATGTCTAAATGGTGTAAAGTTTCAATGATCAGTGAGCCTTCCTTTTGTGGGTTACAACATGGTTCCCTACTTTGCACAAACTAGAATAAAGAAGTAGAAGTACCTCACCTTGGTGTGGGAATTGGCACTGTGCACTGGGTAACAAACCTGTGTTCAGGGCAGCATATGGACAGAAAGCACTCACATCCAGTACACCCCCTGAGCAGGCTATGCCTCTAAAATAATGTAGCTAAGCTTATACAGCTATTCCCTTCAGCAGGCAGCACATTGGACTGAAACACTGATAGTCTGGCTTTAGTGCCCAGGCTGGTGGTAGAAGATGCTACCATAAAGACACTTGGCTTATTTGCCTGTGTCACAATTCCTGAATCTAGTTTGTTCCCCTGGAAAATGTTTTGAGATGCTCTGCAACTCTCAGCCTGCAGCTAACACCAGGCATCAGTTTACCATTTGACATGCCACATTAAGTCTACAGTTAGTATTACAGGGATCACCAGGATGACATATTATGTATACCATCTTACATTATTAGTGCTGAAATTACTGGCAGCTTCTCCATTTTTCACTAGTGCCTGTTTGCTTTGTTCCTGCTATGGATGGGCAGAATGGATTAGACTACATAAGTTTCACATCTAGTTCAAGTGATATTCTCTTTGAGACAGAAATAGTAGTTTGATTTTCCCCATTTTCATTCAGAAAAATGTCTAAGTTTAAGCCACATCAAACCACATTCGTCCTTCTACTTTTTAGAGTAATTTACATTTGCTATTTGAAGATGGAAATTAACTATTGCACCAGAGTAGTTTTAAACTTCTTTCTAGTACATCTGTTTTATAAAAGTCAATTTCCTGGTGGCTTTCATTTAAAAAAAAATCTAACACCTTAGAATGGTAAAAAGCCAGAGTACCATGTGATTTCACTAAAACCTGCTTGCAGATGACTACTCTTGAATTTTTAAGCAAAGACTACAGAATCACCTTATAATCTATCTTTAAATTCTGAGGAAGCTGGTCAATGTACTTCTTTCAAACTTTAATATTCGTGGAGGCATATTTCACAAGGTACTTATAATTAGAAACAGTCAGAAACATCATGGAGTCTCCTGGCCAAGTAGCAGGGTGTTTTTCCCTCCCCCAAAAAAAGACAAATTCTGACTTATTTTTGGTGTAGTTTCTGAAATCAATTCCTTCTCTCATTTTAGTTCTTATCCCTCCTCCCAGCTGCAGAGCTTACGTAGAACACCAGTACACCATTAAAAATTTACATTAAAACAAAATCTGCCTTCTATTCAAAGAAGTTTTATAAATGGAATATTTTTCCTAATATGCCAGGCACTACGCATCTCTAATTTGCATTGTGCTACAAAATGTTTTTATTAGAAGTTGCAATATTTCCATGTGAAAAGGCTAATTTGTGATCAGACAAGTGTCCATTAGCCTTCATTCAAAACCACTACTAGAGTGATCATTTTTTATTAGACCTGTAAAAGCTGCTGTTTCTGGCCTTCCTATTTCTTCAGTCCATGCAGACATCCTCTCCTCTGCTCTGTTCTGTAACACACCCAACGGTCATTAAAGTTCCATTTGAAAAGAATTAAAAAGGACTATAATTTTTATGCGATTAAATTGGACCAATTATTTCTTGGAGCCACAAGCGTATAATTTCCTATAAGCACTGAAGAAAAATCAATATCCCAAGTTCATAAATTATTTATTGCTCCATCGGGCTGCCATTTGTTCATGTAACAGAATGTCACCATTCTGGACCTGAACAAGAACTGCAGCTTTCATTCATATAGATAAGAAGAATGCACAGCAAGGAAATCCCAATAAACTCAAACAGCATGCAAAAAAACAGAGGTACTCCTGACTTCCTATGCTCATGCTCCCTGAAGACAGCTATTTCTCAGTAAGAAACATTGGCAAACAAAATGCCTCTATATTTATAAAGTGTTGCACATGGTTCTTGTCATAGGTGTAATTTAACTATTTTGTTGGGTTTCTTACTCGGTTTAGTATCAGTGTTATATTAGACCTGCAATTACAGTTAGTGTTTATAGAGCCAAGTTTCTGATGGCTGGAAGCAGTGTACATGTGACTTCAAAGTGTTTAAAGAAAAATACCGTAATATTTCTATACTTTTTTTTTTGTGTCAGTTTTCTTAATGCCATGAAAGATATAGAAGTATGTACTGTTTATCTACAGGTTTTTTCTTGTTGTCTTTTTTTTTAAAACTAGGATACTCTTTCTAGGTTTTCTCAGCTCCATCACAGTCCACATAATTGTCACTGCTCAACACTCACTTGGCTCTTTTTGCCTTCACATATAACAGCAATTAATTTTTTGCAATCACAGTATGCAGTAACACGTCCTATTTCCTTTTATGCAGAGGAAGAAGCAGCTGAAGTATTGAGAAAAATCAGGGATTCAAGCAAGGCAAAAAAGTCACTCCACAGTTCACATCCTGATGTGGGTCTATAGAACCATTCCATCTCTTTGAAAAAGCATTTGAGCCCAGTTAGAGAAGAATCACGCTGACACTCATTATCCCCAGGAGCACAGGGGTGTCATTATCTGAACAGCATACCTGGCCATGAAAGCACAACTGGATTAAGTTCTAGCAGGGTCAGCTTCTCTTTCTGTCCTCCGGATGTAGATAAACTGAACAATATTCTGTATACACCTCTGTGATGTGACCTTGGAATAAAAGTGCCATCTGAGTGGATATGAAAGTTGCCATCTTGCTTCCAAAATAACAGAAGTCTTGGTCCAGTGTTATTAGGCCAAACACTTGTCCTGTGAAAGCCTACACTGACCAAAGTCAAAAGCAATTTTGTTTGCACAGTTCTGCACCTACCTGTCTCTGGCTGATTTCAGAGTTAAAAACTAGCATGTCCAGAGGGGACAGGATCTCAGAGACCAATATACATAGCAAGGCAGGAGCCTGAACCAGTTGTTACAGACACAGTCATCAGCACAGAAATGGAGAAGAGAGTTTTCAGGGCACGGCTCTAGTAAATACCAGCATTGTCAAACCAGAAATATCTTTTGAGTTTTGTACACCAAGAAGTATGAGTCAACACAACATAGCCAGAGTGCAGACTGAAAGCTTAAGCAAGGATTTATGTACAAAGCCAGACCCTGTTGGACAGGATCAATTCAAACAGAGGAAAGGAAAAGAGCAAAAAGCCTTTTAGGCAACACTTGAAGGAGGATGACCTTCTGGGACCCTGCTGATTACTTACATGATTTCTTGCCAAGAAACAAGTGCTGCACTGCTCTCCAGCCTCAGCAGCCAGCATTAATGATCCTTGCACATTGGCAAATTTAATTCCAGCCCTAAGCTCAGCTGCAGTTGCTGAATATGGTGACAAATTACTTTTAAAACCTGGTATTGTGACACATGCAGGGGAAAAAATTTTCAAAACAAAACAAAACAAAAACATAAAAAAACAAAACAAACAAAAAAAACTCCAAGAAAAACCAGTCCATTTCAAAGTTGGAAGTTTGTTTTAGTTTAATTTTGAGGATACAGAATTGCAAGTAGTCTGCTTTTGTTAATAATCCTAAACTTTATTACTGGGCCTGCTGGGATATAAGCTAAAATCTCTTAACTAGACCCTGATCCAGCATAGCAGGTTAGCTCAAGCAGGTCAGCACATGTATAAAGCAATGAATGATACAATCATTCCAAGCAAAGAAGAAGTCTTCAGTGGCTTAGTCCAGATTTGGGTTTTTCTGGTTTTGTTTCTGCCCTTTCCCCCCAAAGCATTAGATTCTTGCACAGGTAGATTTAGACTGAGCACATCTTGACATGCGTTTTTAGGTGTTTCATAAATAGTTGGTAAAAACCCAAGATTTTCCCTGACCTTTATCCAGGTTAGTTTTCAAGCCTGTCTTCATAGGAGAGGTGCTTCATTCCTCTGATCATCTTCATGACTCTCCTCTGGACCCACTCTAACAGGTTCATGCCTTTCCTGTGCTGAGGACCTCAGAGCTGGATACAGCACTCCAAGTGGGGTCTCACAAGGCCTGAGGGTTTAGGTAGTGCTCTCAGCCTTTGGGAGGTCTGTTTATGTGTAGCTATTTACTCAGGGAGGCTGTGGCCCTTCTGTCTGTGTTTCAGCCTCAGCAAAGGCAGTTGTGATGGGTAGGCACCATTTTTGTTGCCAAAAAGAGACTGCTTCTTGTTGACCCTTCAATAGGATGGAGTGACCCTTCCTCTGAGTCCTTCCTCACTGACAACCATGCAAACTCACATGCCATGTTCTGCTTTTCATTGTTCTCTGTGTGTCCTGCTCACTCCCACTGATGGCAATAAAGAAACCTAATGTAAAGAGCAGGAAGAGAAAATAAACTACTGAAATGATACTAAAGACAGAACAAATGATTTTAAAGCAAAAGATGGGTGGGAGCTGGACACCTGCTGCTTTCTTCTTCCAGCAGAAATTAATTATATGCAGTATTGGACAGGGATAAGATAAAAGTAACCCCCCTTTTCTCCAAATAACAGTAACTAGTCTCTTGCTTTATGCTGCAAACCTGTTATTTGGGCAATGGTTTTTATTTTGAAAGATTTAAGTGATTTGAGGGAGAGAGGTAATGGGAGGGATTTTAAGACTTCCCAGTACCTAGCAGCACCCTGCAGGGACAGCACTAAAGTTTATTCTGAAAGTGTTTACCCCTCTATGGCCTACATTTTAGCAAAATCCTATCTATAAGCTGAGTTTTATTTAATAAAAACCAAAACAAACCAAGACTGCATATTAACAAAAATTCATTCACTGTAACTCAGTGATTTGTTATTAACAATTATATTTGTTCCAGGCATCCTGGGCTATGTCTGAAACCACCAGATCTTAGAGGCTTTAGTAGAACCTTAAACAGCTATTTCTAGGCACAGTTATTTGCTTGTTCAGAATATTTCTGTTACCAGGCAGGAAATGCAAAGACAAAGAGGGAGAGCAACATTTAAACAATAGTGCACAGCTTGGATGACCCAAGCAAGCCACATCATGAAGAGTTAACTTTTGTGCTAACCCTTGCTTCCATATGGTAAGGACTTCTACCTAAATTCATCCAAATAAAAGGCATCAAAAAATGACCATTGTCATATTTCAGCCACGATGAGAAACAAACACTTAAAGACCTTGTGCTAACCAACCAAATCTGGTGCTCATTTTAGTGCTCAAAGATTATAATACACATATGCAATCCAGTCTCACTGAAAAAAACTTTGAGAAATGTTAGTATATCAGAATAAGAACACCTTTAAAGCTCACTGAAGAAAACTTTGAGAAATGTATATCAGAATAAGAACACCTTTAAAGCAGGTCTCCTATAGGTTAAATACATTTGGCTGACATCTGCATTAGTGAGTACAGTAAATGAGCAGCTGGATCTGAAGGCTGAAAACTTTGAGAAATGTATATCAGAATAAGAACACCTTTAAAGCAGGTCTCCTATAGGTTAAATACATTTGGCTGACATCTGCATTAGTGAGTACAGTAAATGAGCAGCTGGATCTGAAGGCTGTTAATACATTTGACTGACATTTGCATTAGTGAGTATGGTAAATGAGCAGCTGGATCTGAAGGCTGAGCAGCTGGAGGGCAGTGTCCACTCTATACCCACTCCAGGACCTTTACTTTATGCTATACCTACAGTGGTTCTGCAGAGTGAGTAGTCATTTAGCTTTTGAAGTGCTCTAGGTGCACCACTGACAACTTTGCTTTGTTTCATCTTGCAAGAGTCTGGTTCACTTTTTCCGAATAGATTCTTCAAAAGGCACAATTGAGACACACTGGCAGAAGTGCCACCTTCATCCAATCTGTCACACTAAAGTAGATGCAGTCATACAGATTTTGGTATCCTCAGTGCTCATGTTTAGTCAAAGCTTGTTACCACATCGCTAGACTCATCTCAAAATTTGCTGCCACAAGCGGAGAATTTGGGACTGAAGTAACCACCTGCACACAGGATTACACAAAAAATGGTCAAACTTAGGAAAAATGAAAGATAATACAGTAAGAGGATAAAGTTATGCCGCCGTGGTTCCACCACCAGTTTCCTGTATGATCTTGCTTAAGTAATTTCCCTTCCTTATGCCTCATCCTCATCTCCAAGAACATGCAAATGCATTCTGGGTGCTACTTAGATCTTACAAGGAGTCAAACAGCTACAGAGGGATAGCATTTGAGATGAGAAGTATCAGGAGATTTTGAAGAAGTGAGGTCAACTACATAATTGTCATCTAAACTCACACTGGAAACACCTTGATCCTAGAAATATATGGCACCAAAACTTGAAGTTGAACTTGTCTCTGCTGGAATCCATCCCATTGTTTCTCTAGTTGCCTTTTCTTTTGAAGACTCAGGTTTTTCTTAAAAGACAATTAGGAAACAAGACCCACCAACACACCCATTCTTCAATTCATAAGAGCAGAAGACCTCAGAAAATTATAACTCAATAGGTGACACCTAAAGGCTCTTAAAAGTACATTAATTTTAACAAGCAGAACTGGCAGCTTTTAGAGGATGGTGTTATCACAGCAAGATTTGAGCTAAAAAGTGGAGCAAGAAAGAGACATGTTCTGATATTCACAGCAATGTACAGGAAGCAAGGGAGAAAATAAGGAAACCAAAATAAATAAATTAATTAATCAAACAGCTGAAATTGAAATCTGCTAACAACAGGAGATATGGATAAAACCACCAGCTCAGTGAAGTGAGAATTGCAAGTGCTTCCTCTCAGGGAATCAAGTGGCTGATTGATCACAGGTGTTTTACTACAATTCAATCAAATGTATGATTTAAAGTGAAAAAGCAAGCATCTTTAAGAAAGTAATCTATATGAACATAATGGACAATTTTTGTTAAAAAAGCCCAAAAAACAAAAAACAAGACTGAGGTGCCAATGGACTTGATTTAATTGCAGAGGGAGAAGAGTGACCGTTTCCTGGCATAGAACTTTGATGTGTTTGCAGAAGAACTCATGTTTTTCAAATTATCATGTGCATCATGAAAAGGGCAACAGCTGCACAGCAGTAACTTGACATGCAAATTCCTGCCTTTATTCAGTCCACGTATGCACATGCTGATAAGAGATTTAAGCAGAAAGATAGTCATTTTGAGTCATCATATGTAGAAGGGATATAGTTGTTTGCTCTGAAAGAAGCTGGTCAAAACCAAGAAAAACATGCTATCTCACAAGCAAGCATCAGGACATTTGGATTTTCATTGCTGTTTTAACCTTATGAATAGAAATAGGCTGATGGGTATGAGCTGACCACGAGCTGACAAAGGTGTTGAGAACAAAATTTTTGAAAGACCATAATATACACAAATGTGGGAATGAACAGCTCATTTTAATATTTCACTGTAAAAAGAAGAATCCAGCTAAACTTGGTTTTCCTACAGAAATAAGAAGAAGTTGGTTAGATGCAACTCATACCAAATTAGCTGCACACTTGTCTATCATCTTTCAGCACTTAAAACTGGCCATGCCAACAACAGAAGGTGCTCATGTGTTTCTGGATAGATTTATCCTGGTGGTTCATTACAGTCTCCATTCTTTCTCTCTGGTAATTTCCCCTGTGTGGCAACTATAAACCAGAATCTCTTGTTTAGGGTGGTATGTAAAGTGGGAATTGTGAACTAAGGCACATCCATAGTTCGTGTCCCTCAAATGCAATAGGATCAAGGCTGAGAAGGCTCTGGTTACAAAAAGCCCAGATTTTGTCTGAAGTAACTGATAATCCTGTCCCTCTCTGCACCCTGCTATCCATGTCCCTGGTAAAAAATCTATTTCCAGCTTTCTTCCTCCATTCTGATCCTGCTCTGTTTTTTCCTACATTTTCCTAAGTCCTTGGGTTCATAACTCTTATTGAGACTTCTTTTCCTGTAAAACTTTTTTCAAATCATGATGGCCCCCCATGTGGCAGAAAAGCTATTACTATATAAGATTTGAGAGGTCTGGCTAAGATGTTTACCCTAAGTAAAAGTTGTGATTGTTTCCAACCCTCACTGCTGAGCTAAGGTAATACTGAGTGTGCCAATCCCGTAGGCTCCACCATCTCCATACTGTCACCTTAGTGTTTGATTCCTTTAAGCAAGCTACTTAAGAAGCCCATCTCTACCAGGAGTGGATTCCTGGCTTTGTTAACACTGAAGTGACTGTTATGATTGTTTTTCTTCTGCTCTTCCTTTTTTTCTGGATGACTATACAAGCTGGTTCTCTGCAATCACTTGACAGAGAACAGGGAAGCAGCTGAGGGGATGCTGTTCAAATGTTCTCACTACAAACTACACTCACAGCAATAGGCAAAAGGAATACCCAGGTCCCAACAACCATAAAAAGCATCCTCCTCCTGAAATTCCAGTAGATCCCAGAAACAGTATTCTGTGCCCACAGTCTCCCAAATCATCTCTTAGAAAAACTGATCAGCAGAAGCACACAGCCACTTTAAGGACAGTCACAGGCAATCCACTAATCTAGAGAAGTAAATAAGCATGCAAGTTGAACTTAAAAAATTTCTTTGCAATAAAGCCAAATGTGGCTCCAAAAGCTTTCTGCATATTAACTGCATCAATTACCATGACTTGTCATCATTCTGAATGATGATAATCAAAGGATGTGTTTTAAAGAGAAAATGGCAAGATTTCACAAAAATATAAAAGCATATATGTGCATGAAAGCAAACACATTAAGTAGTGAGTATCACAAGAACATATCTGAAGGGAAGTTATCTACTGGGAGATGTGTGTCTGCTTTTTAATCAGCAGGTGGATAAATATACCTACTCTACTAATCTACGGATTCTCCAACCAGAATTAGGACTAACCTGCAGAGGCGTGTGTGCTTAGGATGAACTAAGAGAGCATGTGAGGCATGTGTGCTTAGGATGAACTAAGAGAGCAACTCCAATATGTCAGTGTAAAACCAACAGCAGGAGAACTGCTGATAGCTCCTGTCAGAGGCATTAAGCATACCAAACAGAGAGACAGGGAACACAGGGCAAGAGGAGTAACCTGAGCACCCTGCTAGATAGAGATACCTAAAAACCACACACTGATTCTATAAGAATGAAGACCCAAAGTGTCTGATTTTAGCATTCCAGGCCAATCTGGGCTTTTAAGCCAAAGCTTCAGCACCTGAACTGCCTTTTTAAGAAAATGTGTGCCATGAAGTCACACTGCAACGCGTTCAGAGACCAAGGTTCACAAAAGCGAAACAGGTGATTGAATGAACTGCGAAACCAGTGTTATGATTACCAGCAGCAGACATAAAATATATATCTGACAAACTACAGCCAAAACGTTGGCTGGATAGACAGCTAAGAGTAAGTTAAAACCAGTATTGCATGCACAGACAAAGATATTTCCCCCATCCCCTCAACTTTTATTAGCCAATCACTTTTCCTGTCCACTACATAAACTTGCACTTGACTACCAGAGAGTACTTGAGTGACTGCAGGATGGAAATGATTATTGCCAACACCACAGCTACCACTGCTTCACTTTTGTGACTCAGACCATCTTTTCCACAGCATCTTCAGTGCTGCACACTGGGATGAGCAGCAACAGTTATTATGAATTTATTCCTCAGACAAAAGTCAAAGGATTAAGCAGAACCCACTACTGCCAGTACAGTATTGGAGAACACCTCTAATCAGCTGTTCGACAAGATCTGATTTTCTTCAAAATTTTTTATTCTAGAGGATTTTGGATTTTGTCCGATTACGTGAAAAAGTTAAATCAATGCAATAAAAACAGGAAAGCGAGCACATTTTAATGGAGACTGAAGAGACAAAGGAGGTCACAGATATATACCTGTTTGCTAAATTAAATTTAGCAGCTTTGAAAGTTCCTCAATACACAACCCTGCAGAAGGAAGCCCTTCACCTATAAAAGATGCAGAGAATATATATTAGAAGTGCAGGCTGAGCTGTATGAATAAGTCATAAATAACATAAGACATTGAATTCCTCCCCACCTCCTGCCAGAATGGAGCAGGAACAGCTCATGATTTTCAGATAAAGTTTGCTATTCAGAAATTATCTATGAAATAATCTTCATGCATTGCTATTTACTTATACCTTCTGCCTGAATAGGCAGTTGCTCTTATTAGCTGTTGAAAATTTCAGCTGTTTTGACTGGCAGGCAGCTCACATAGCGCATCT
>NW_008668975.1:14756-15670 GCF_000695815.1 Acanthisitta chloris
GCAAAACTACACATTTTAATCTCAAGCCTGATTCAATTAATTGTTTTCTGTGAGCCTGGCAGAACATTTCCTTGCAAGCAGTAAGCACTCAGGGAATTGGCTCAAGCTGTGTAGCTATGTTGACAGGGCCCTAGACACCAAGACCTAGGCTCTAGGCCTTCATCAGGTGATTACCTTTCAATACTCAAGTACCACCTGCATCAGAGCTGCTGTCTTTAAGAGTGACTAAGAGCAGATGACAGTGTGCTATGGAGGACCCAGGTATTATTAACTCATGCAATAGATACAACACTGGAAACATTAGTGAGAGTTCTCTGTGCCATATTTACCCTAGTTCTTCAATACAGATACACCATACATGTATGAAACTCTCCTGTCCTTGCATGAATAACATGGATTTAGATCAAAGACTGCACTAGCTGTGCACAGAGTTGGACAGCCCAAGGGATGTTCCACATGACTGTTTCCAGCATAGCGATGTAACAGATGTTGGTATACCCTTTGCAAAAAGTGTGTCTTGTTTTTATGTTTTGAGCTTTTTTCATTTGCCACCATTTTTAGTCAGATACTTACTTTGCTCATTTACACAAAAAGCACTTGTCAAACATATGGTCTGAACTTCTTAAAGGTTTACCTCCAGATGTGATGTCTTCAATCTGCTGACAGTATTTCCAAAGGAAGTCTTTGAAACTGGCTCTCCTTTAGGATCCTAATGTAAAAGAGCCCTTGATTTCTGTGTTAGGAACTTGAGAGATGAGGTAGAATTTTGATGGCAGACTTAGACTTTTTGAACACAAGGAGAGCTACTGAGCTGAAATATGGCTGTTCAGGATAACCTGTGTTCAAATCGGTCAGCCATGCAACAGGAACTTCACAACACTATCACTAGAATAGTAAAAAAACTGGGGAAAGAG
>NW_008668975.1:15693-22640 GCF_000695815.1 Acanthisitta chloris
TTTGTTAAAACCAAAAACATTTCAAAGGAATGCATATAATGGATAATGGATAAAATGTAAATTTGACAGCATTAAAATACTTTGGGTTTATTTTTATGTAAAAAAATATTGCAAATTTCACTGTTTTCAACATTTTGAGGTATGAACAAAAAACAGAATACAAAAGTAAGAAGGCATCACTTGGTTTCAGCTCCAACAGAAATGCTTTTATGATCTCAGATACATTTGGAAGGATGACTATTTTATATGTTTCAAAACCCAACTTGGCTTTCCAACAAAAGTAAACCTAAAAAGCTAAAACTTCCTGACCAATCTTGGGTCCAACAATTAATCTAGATGACAAATCTGCTAAAAAAATCTGTACAATTACGTTTTTTGTTATTCACCTACCCATCAAGGTCCAAGAAAACTGTGCAGCAAAACAATTGCTTGGTTTAGGTGTAGACACTATGCACTTTACATCCTACTTCCAAACAGGCTCCACAATGAAGCCTGAACATCAGGCTCATCTCCATTAAAGTGTCATAGCAATTTTGGGATGAATGTGAAGCAGCTAAGTGATCCAAGGCCAGATTTTAAAGGTCAAATGCCTGTTGTAGAAATATTATGCTTGTCAGCAGTCTCAGCTGAGGCAAGAGATTGCACTAGCACAGAAATTTGACTACTACCCATAAGTGCTAGAACAAGTCCCTGAAGAACAGTGCTAAGGTACATTAATAGGGCAATGTGGAATAAATATTTTTAAAATATGAAGTTGTACTACTGCCAAAGCAATTCACAGGCACTCAAGCAAAACAGTCACATTACACTTAGAATGTAAAGGATTTCTACGCACTGTTAAGGAACATGCTAAGGATTATTCTCAGTGAGCAATGCCTAATGGAGAAAACAATGGTCAAAAATATCCTCTTTGATGCAAATGACATTTGAATCACACAAAAAAGGATGACTGGAAAAAAGGAAATATAACCCCCATTTTTAAAAAAGGGAAAAGCAAAAGAACCAGGAAACTATCGACCAGTCAGTCTCACCCTTGTGCCTGTCAAGATCATGGAGCAGATTCTCCTGAAAGCTATGCTTAGGCACATCAAAAGCAAAGAGGAGATTGGTAATAACCAACATGTCTTTACCAGGGGCAAGTCATGCCTGATGAATTTGGTAGCCTTCTATGATGGGGCCACTGAATTAGTGGATAGGGGCAGAGCAACTGATATCATCTACCTGGACTTACGCAAAGTGTTTGACACTGTCTTGCATGACATCCTTGTCTCTAAATTGGAGATATATGGATTTGATGGGTGGACCATTCACTGGATAAAGAACTGGCTGGACAGTTGCACGCAGAGAGTTGTGGTCAGTGGCTCATTGTCTGCGGGGAGGCCAGTGAGGAGTGGTCTCTCAGGGGTCGGTGCTGTGGCTGATACTGTTCAGCATCTTTGTTGGCAACATGGACAGTGGATTGAGTGCTCCCTCAGCAAGATAACTGTTGACACCAAACCGTGTGGGGCAGTCACAGCTGGAGGGAAGGGATGTGCCATCGAGAGGGACCTTGACAGGCTTGAGAGGTGGAACAATGCAAAACTCATGAAATTCAACAAAATGAAGTGCAAGGTCCTACCGCTGGGCCATGGCAATCCCAGGCACAGCTACAGGTGGAATAATTGAGACCATCAATGAGGAGAAAGATTTGGAAGTGACAGTGGATGAGCAACAATGAGCCAGCAGTGTGTGCTACCAGCCCAGAAAGCCAATTGAGTCCTGGGCTTCATCAAAAGGAGTGTGGCCAGCAGATCAAAGAGGTGATTCTTCCTCTCTACTCTGCTCTTCTGAGACCCACCTGGAATACTGTATGTAGTTCTGGTGTCCTCAACACAAGAAGGACATGGAACTGTTGGAGCAAGTCTAGAGGAGGCCACAAAGTTGGTAAGAGGACTGGAGCATCTCCTCTATGAAGACAGGCTGAGGAAGTTGGGGCTGTTCAGCCTGGAGAAGAGAAGACTGTGTGGACACCTCGTAGCAACTTTTCAATATCAGAAAGGCCTACAGGGGAGCCAGAAAGGGACTCTTTATTAGGAACTGCAATGATAGGACAAGGGGTAATGGGTTCAGATTGAAGGAGGGGAAGTTTAGGTTAGATATTAGAAAAAAGGTTTTTACTGTAAGGGTGGTGAGACATTGGAACAGGTTGCCCAGGGATGTGGTGGCTGCCCCAACCCTGGCGGTGTTCAAGGCCAGGCTGGATGAGGCCTTGAGCATTCTGGTCTAGTGGGGAGGTGTCCCTGCCCATGGCAGGGGGGGTTGTGACTAGATGATCTGTAAGGTCCATTCCAACCCCTAAAATTTTCTGATTCTGTGAAAAGCAGTATACATAATAATAGCACATGTTGCCAGAATCTTTCAAGTACAGGCATCCAAACACTTTTCAAAGCATTGTTATTTCAAGTAACTTGTTATGTGTTTTCACCAAAAAAATGCAGAGTAACTGAGAGGACTTAAGTGATTTGCTCAAAAATATTCAAGGTCAGGCAAGCAACAGCCCTGGGAATAGACTCCTGCTCTCCCAAATTCCAATTCCCCAGCCCAGCGAGTAGGCTGGCAGTGCCTCTCCACAGCAGCAACACATGGCAAGCCTTCCATTAAGGACTGCCTATCTGATAGGTTCTCTACCCACATAAGATACATTCACCAAGATGTTATGCATACTGCAGCAAACACAACCACACAATAATGAGAGGATGAAACAGCAGCATTCACATGAAGCAAGACCTCACTGGAGCGAGTGATGCCAATATTTCATCTTTTCTAAAAGCTTGGCTACATCTTTTAAATATTTGGAAGTGTAAATAGTGCCTATGCATTTTACGACACGATAAAAAGTGGTTTAATACAGCAATAAAAACTCAAATATGCTTTGACAAAGTTATTTTAAACACAGGTCTAAAGCCCATAGCTACTAAGTTGTAGACAGATTTAATTTCAGAAAGGCCTTGACACAATACCATTTTAAATGAAAGTAAAATTTTCTGCATATCAAGACTTACTAAATAAATCTCAAGGTTTTTATGGCACTAATGAATGAGTATGAGCACATTGGGACTTCTGAGTAATTTTCACTGAGGCTATATATCGTAGATGCAAAAGCAGAAAGTGGCATGTGCCTTAGTACTGAAAATGAGGTTTAGAACTATCTGGAATAACAGGGCTGCAAATGGGGAATTCTTGTGGTTCAAATGAGAATATTTACAACAGTGACCTAGAGCACAAGTGTGATCAAACCATTTAAAGAATTAGAAGCTGCATGCACTGCATTCTGCCTGTCAAAACATTGTACAACCAAAACAATAAAAAATTAACTATGCTTGTTTGTAGCAATCAGTATTTCATAACATATAAATCTCAGTGAGGCACATGAACAGCTTTGCACCCACTGTGAGGAAGAGAATTTAACCTGTGTTATTGTCAGGCATTGAGGTGGGAGACCCAGTAGCCAGGGATCTGTGTTCTACCCAAGCCAGGTTCATGGCACTATTTACCCACCCCAAATAGCAAGGGGCCCAAGTGTCCCCTGCAGGCAGCAGGGCCAGCCCCAAGGCCAGGGGGTTGCCAGCACACATGCTGCCATGGCAGTTATAGCCAAAACACCTCCCACGCTGACCAAGCAGGACAGGGATGGGTAAGCATCTATGCCAGGTCTGCCCCAGGGGGTCCAGTGGATGTAGTGACAATTTTGGCTTTAAAAAAACTTGAGCTCAGTGTTAAGATGGAAAGCATTTCTCCCCAGGCTGCCCACTCAACTGCTCAGAAGCTGGATTAGCAATTTTTTAATCTTTTTTTTTCAAACACACGATTAAGCTAAACTTTTGCATTTCAATCAAAATGAGGCAGGCACTGCTCTTACACACAGTTGAGTTGACAGGTGTAATGGGACAGTGGTCTCTGGTTGGGGGCAGTAATCTCTTTATCCAGCACCAACAGCCCCAGAGACCCTCCCCACAAAGCTCCCTTCACTACCTTTGAGAAATAGCTACTGCTGCTGCTGCTGCAGATCACAGGGCATAAAAAGGGCAGTTTTTCTGGACCACCACAATCAATTCCAGGACTGTTAAAAACCTACAGGGTAATGAGCCACAGAGGATGTTTACTTTAAACATATAGACTGTGCAGAATAGAACAGCTTAGGTTTGATTTTTGTAAAGGAGTTCAACTTGACTTTGAAATAAATCACAGCGAACAGAAGTTAAAGAACAGAAAAGACAAGTTCCACAGAATCCAGCATTTGCACAAGAATTGTATTTACCTATGAGGGTTTTTTTCCTTTTAATGTGGAAAAATATTTTAAAAGGGGTGCCTTAATCAGAATTATTTTGGTTTTTTTGGCAGAGCAGCCTGGTACCAACTGTTCCTGCCCTCATCTGGCATCAAGTACTTTTCCCTTACCAAGATTAGTCAGCACACTTCCAGGGAATCAAGGTGGTATTACAGCAAGATAAAAATTTAAATACACAGCCTCCTCAAATCATATGCAAGTAATTGGCAGAAACAAGGCTCAGTCTGATTTAGGCACTGCGGAGCCCTCTTCTTGTTAATTAAAAAAGGTTAGGTGAATGATTTAGATGAGCAATTCAGAAGAATTATGAACCTTCCCAAGCCTTTGTTCAAAATAAAAGCCGAAGTTTCTGGAGACTCATAAAAAGCTAACTTTAGTCACACATAGTCTAGTGCATGAATACATACACAAGTGCACACCCTGTGCTCTCTACTTTCTCCTACCCTTCCCACATTTAACAAGCAGTAAAAGTGTCAGAATAATCTTGAACAATAATGCCTGTGTCAACAGAAAAGTTTCCACCCTACACTGCCTTCAGTAACACCAAGTTCTTGTTCAGGAATTCTGAAAACAGCTTGCCTGTATTTTTTGGAAAATTAGCTGTAAGACAGATGAAAGTAGGAATAAAATTTTGTTGTTGTCAACCAAAAAACATTTTGATAAATGCCATTTTGTGCTTGACTTTTTAAAATGTCATTCAGTATGCACAAATACTTTGGAGAACCTTTTTAACAAACAAAACTCAAGTGCTTTTTGGCACTCTTCTAAAGCACCTCTAACCACATGATTTTTTTAACACATGTTAAAGAATGTCTATTTTGAAAACAATGCTCAAAAACGAGTTTATTTGCTTTTCCTCAGCATTACCAGAGGCCCAAAGGAGCATGAACTGCTGTCCTCGCTGTGACTGGTATGCCAGCTTTAGTCAGATAACTGTGTAAACCATTTATGCAGTCCTAGGATCAGTGTGGTAGATCCTGCCAACATGAGTACTGTGCCAATGCCACGATGATACACCTGCCAGCTGGAGAAGGGTCACAGCTGATCTTTCTGATGGGTACAGGGGAATGTGGTTCTGCCCATTTCTATCCCCATAAAGATGCCTGCAGCAAAACCCCAGCCTAACACACATTAAGAGCTTATCTACCTATGGCATGCTCAGGAGAGTCAAAACAAATCAGCTGCAGGCATGGAGTCAAAGCCAGGAACTTAGAGTATTATTAGATGAAAGTTACTTTTAAGAAGAAATACCAAGAGGATACTTTAAACATGTTTTAAGGAAATATACCCTGATTTCAGAAGCCAATGGATTTACCTTCTCTTTTCAAGATACACATGTGAATAACTGGAAGACAGAAGAGAAAAGAAAGCAAAAAGGCAGTAAATGCCAGCCTTCAAAAACTACCAGTCTTATATATGTATCATCCAAATAAATTTATCTACTCACATTTAAATTCCACTTAAAACCACACAGCAATAAAGGTATTGGAACCATTCTTTGCAGTTAAGGAGCCACTGATACTGGGGGGGTTTCATCTTGAGGCCACATGGCTGAAATCCCAACACCAGAGCTGAAAGCAGAATTACATTTGGGAGGCAGTTGCACATCAGAAACCCTCAGGCCACCCGAGAATGCTCTCTGTTCTAGTACCTCTGTTGTTACTGTGCTGGGTCTGTGTTTCTCTTTTTCCCAAAGCAGGATTATAAAAATATGCTCCCATTGCAAACTATCAATAGTAACTCTAGGAAGTCTACACCTCAGCACAGCATCAGCAACTGTCTTTTACATCTGAGACAGTGGCAGAATGAATTAGTGATCCCCTATCTTTCACAAGGAAAGGTTCCATTTAGTTAAAACAAAACTCACAGTCAAGAAATTTAGTAAAGAGTACAAAATGTGTAAGCATATCAAACATTATGTACCAATTACATGGGACCTCAGGCATGGAGACAGCTTTATGCAGATCAGTTCTGCCATATCTCCTTTAAAAAAGCCATGAACTCTGTTCCCAACTGCTTCGCTTTGCTCTTTCATCTCTTGATGCTCAGCTTCATCACCAATACCTACAGCAAATAAAAGTCTAGAGAAATTCTTGCAGTACAGAAATCTGTGTCATTTAACCTTTTGGGGTTTTGTGTAGCTGTCATGGTTTAGGAATGGTGTTCCCCAATTTAGTGTTTTCACTGAAACCCCCCAGACCACACGCTGTTCACACACCTCATTCACTCTGCCACCCCCTCCCCCTGGAGGCTAAAATAAGAACAATTTACTGAGAAACAGTAATGAAGTAAGAAAATGAATGGTAAGAGCTGAATTAACAACAGAGTGTACAAGACAGGTGAGTGACTCACACGCGATTGCTCACCATGCAGAACCCAGTGCTGCCCATCTGCACACCCCAAGCCCAACTAAACTGGTGGCAGAATAAAAGGGCACCCCCAACCCTGTCCCCCAACCCCGTTCTCTCTGCATGACATGAAGTGGTATGGAACAACCCCAGGGTCCTGGTGTGCCCTTCCTGGCTGCTGCAAAAGTTAACCCTGTCCTGTCTGAAACCAGGACATTATCCACCCCTTATTCTATTGCCATCTGCATCATGCCCAGATCCTACACCTTCCC
>NW_008668976.1:0-1797 GCF_000695815.1 Acanthisitta chloris
CACGCCCCTCCCAAAGGCTGTCGCCGATTGCCGCTCTCGGGACGGTCGTGGCTGAATCGCGCCGGAGCGAGAGCAGAAATACTCCCTGGGCGTTCGGCGCAACCCAGAGGTATGAGGTTACATAAGTGGCACCACACCTGCTGTGAGCAACGCGGGACCCACGCACCCGTCCACGCACCCGCTCCCTGCCTCTGCCCCTCTAACCTCGCCGCGGTGCCAGCTGCAGCACTGGCAGGTGTGGGCATGACCTGCGAAAAGCCCTGCGGGAGAAGCAGATGCTGCAGGGCTACACCTCTGGGACTCAGCCCCGTGGGTTTGGGGCCACAGGGGTGGAGGTGGAGAGGCTTCCCCGGAGCAGGACCCCTTTTCTCACAAGCAGGGTCTCGCCCTGAAGACTTGGCTTCAATTGGGGTCCTGGTCCCAGCAAAGCCAGAACTGAGGCGGAGCCAGTTCACTGGTGGTTGAGACCCTGGAGTAACATTTGCTCTTGAGAGAGGGGCAGCCTCCCCTCCCCTTGCCCAGGTCAATCGGCTAGGGCAGCACTGGAAGTTGCTGAACCTTCTCTAAACCCATCTCCCTCCTCCCATGCTGTGATGGGAGCTGGTGCTGATCCACTCACAGCTGGTCGGTGCAGAGACCAGCACCCCAGCATTCACCAGCACCATTCCCAGCAATGGGAAGCAGTGGGACTGGAAGGGCCAGAGCTGCTGGTGCTGCCAGACCCAGACTCAGTGCTGGGAGCTGCACCCCCAGGGCAGTGCTGGAGGACAAGTCCAGTGGGGCTAGATCCAGCCCATCTCAGGTGGCACCAGCAGCATGGGAAGGAGATGGCCACTGGGACAGGATAAGAAGGAAAAACTGCCACTCGCCACCATAAGCCCAACTCCTTCTCCTCCTCTCTGGCCCAGCCTCACCACTAACTCTTTGTGGTCAGGGCCAGGGCAGACAGCAGGGCACTACCAGCCTGTGACCGTGTTGAAGTGGCCACTGCAAGGCACAGGTCTGCCACAAGGATCAGCTCAATTGGTCCCTGGCTGCCCTGGAAGAGAGCAGGAATTCGGGATGACACCATCACACCTTAATCACTGTTTGCTCTCGCTCGTGCCCCACCCAGAGAGAGGGGAACCCTCCACCAGCATCACTCATCCTGCACCCACAGCCCCTCACCCAACCCTGAGGACCACCACGCCCTGGCAGGGCTGTGCCAGGTGTGCTGTGCTCCCTGAGCCCTGGGCAGGCACAGCTGCTCCCTGCAGTGGCTCTGCCGTGGGCTCTGCCCATCACTCTGCCTCACCGTGGCTCAGTTTCCCTTGAGAATGGCTGACCTGCCCAGCGAGGAGCGGGTCACGGGCTGAACCTACTGACAGGGCCACAGTACTGGTGTCCTCAAATCTGATCCTCAGGTGTGAGCGTGGGGGGCCCATGGCAGCCCCCAGCTTCAGAGCTGGGTAGGGGTCCTGCCCCCAGCATCAGGGCTGGGCAGGTGTTCTGTTTCCCCATGCCAGGCTGGGGGTAGGTGTGGGCAGTGGAGCAGAGGGACTGCAGAGGAGCTGCAGCACTTGCTACCCTTGAGCCTTAACTTGGCCTCCAGCTGTGGGGGCAAGAGCACAGAGCACCCCCTGCTCAGAGGCAGAGTCCCACTGCTTTGTCCTCTCTATGGCATCGGTGTCACCCTTCCTCCCAACCCCACTGCTGCAGCACTGTGGCAGTGCAGGACCTGTCCCTTGGCTGCACTGGACGGGGCTAGTGTCTTCAGACTATGGGGGAGAGACGGGGCTTTTACACCTCTGCCCACTT
>NW_008668976.1:1828-2463 GCF_000695815.1 Acanthisitta chloris
CGGCCAGGCTGGGCAGCGGTGCGGGGCGGGGCGCCCTGCCACATCGGCGTGAGTCACTGCGCCTCGGCGCTGCTTATGCAAAGGCTGGCACAGGCCATGGTGTGGGGCCATGTCGTGGGGCTGTGGGGCTGTGGTGTGGGGCTATGGGGCCACGGTGTAGTGTGAGTGCCACTTGGGCACACCGTGGGTGCAAAGAGGAGCATGGAGAAAGGGGAAACTGAGGAAGCAGCAAAGTGCACCCCTGAGCCCTACAGCCTGTGTGGGGCTGTCACGACCCAGGGCTGGGGGCTCGTGGGGGCTGGGGATGCAGCAGGACCAGGTGTAACAAGAGCCCCCGGCCTGGCCTGACCTGCTCACGTAATGCCCACCCGGTGCTTATGCAATAGCTGCTGCCATGTGGCTCTGAGGGACACCCAACGCCGCAGCAATTACCTGGCCCCTAATCAGCGGCAACATAGGATAACAAGGCTAATTGGAGCCATGGCCAGCAGAGCTGTCAGGGAAGGGGTGTTCAGTCTCACCCTGCACCTCAAGGGGTGCCCCGAGCAATTAGTGGCTGCTGAGCCTTCATTAGGGACTGGATGAGGGGACATGGCCACGCTGGACCCTGCTGCGCCCTGAGCAGTGGCTGTGGG
>NW_008668976.1:2496-2732 GCF_000695815.1 Acanthisitta chloris
CGACGGTTCCCCCCTTCCCTCCCTCCACCCCCCCCCCTGCCTGCAGCCCCACCCCTGCCTGCATCCTTCCCTTGTCTGCATCCCCATCCCCGTCTCCATCCCCATCCCCGTCTCCATCCTTATCCCTGTCTGCATCCCCATCCCTGTCTGCATCCCCATCCCGTCTGCATCCCCATCCCTGTCTGCATCCCCATCCCTTGTCTGCATCCCCATCCCTGCCTGCATACACATCCCTG
>NW_008668976.1:2861-3106 GCF_000695815.1 Acanthisitta chloris
CTCCAAGTAGGTCAGTGGACCGAGGTGTTGGGTGACTGCTGGTGGCTGCAGCACCTGCCCTGTGGGGTTCTCTCCCTTTATCCCTGGCTGCCCTCACCCCCCACCGAGCCCACCACCCTCTTCATCCCACTGGGTCCTGTGGTGCCCAGGGAGGGGCAAAGGCAGTGCCTCCCTGGCCCAGGCTGCAGAGCCTGACACACCTCGTTGCACGAAAGATGCCCAAATGACAGTGCTAGGACGGGGTG
>NW_008668977.1:0-256 GCF_000695815.1 Acanthisitta chloris
AGGCCGCTGAGCATCGCATCCCATCCCATCGTACAGCACAGCACACCGAGCGCGGCTGAGCATCACATCCCATCCCATCGTATGGCACAGCGCACCGAACACGGCAGAGCATCACAGCACATCGCACCGCACCACACCCGGCATCACATCGCATCGTGCAGCACAGCGCACAGCGCACTGAACACGGCAGCGCATCACATCCCATCCTATCGCACGGCACAGCCCACCGAGCCTGGCTGAGCATCGCAGCCCATCA
>NW_008668977.1:295-5616 GCF_000695815.1 Acanthisitta chloris
CACAGCGCACCGAGCGGAGCCGAGCATCACATCCCATCGTATGGCACCGTGCACCGAACGTGGCTGAGCATCACATCCCATCCCATCGTACGGCACAGCGCACCGAGCGTGGCTGAGCATCACATCCCATCCCATCGTACGGCACAGCGCACCGAGCGTGGCTGAGCATCACATCCCATCCCATCGTACGGCACAGCGCACCGAGCGTGGCTGAGCATCACATCCCATCCCATCGTACAGCACAGCGCACCGAACACGGCAGAGCATCACAGCACATCACACCGCACCACACCCGGCATCACATCGCATCGTACAGCACAGTGCACAGCGCACTGAACACGGCAGCGCATCACATCCCATCCCATCGCACGGCACAGCACACCGAGCGCGGCATCACATCGCAGCGCATCCCATCGTACGTCACAGCACACCGAGCGCGGCTGAGCATCACAGCACATCGCACCACACCGAACACGGCATCCCATCGCATCCCATCGCACGGCACAGCGCACCGAGCGCGGCTGAGCATCACATCCCATCACACCGAACACAGCAGCACATCACACCCTGCACGGCATTGAACACTGCATCACATCGTGCTGCACAGCACAGCACACCAAACACCACACTGCACACTGCACTGAACACTGCACAGCACTGAACACTGCACTGAACACCACACACTGCACTGAACACTGCACTGAACACCACAAACTGCACTGAACACACTGCACTGGGCACCACACTGAACACCACAAACTGCACTGAACACCACACACTGCACTGAACACCACAAACTGCACTGAACACCACACACTGTGCTGAACACAGTGCTGAACATCACACACTGCACTGAACACCACTCTGAATACCACACCACACACCACACCACACTGAACACCACACTGAACACTGCACTGAACACCACATCACAGCACACTGAGCACCACACTGAACACCACATCACATCACACTGAACACTGCACTGAACACCACATCACTTCACACTGAACACCACACTGAACACATCACATCACACTGAACACTGCACTGAACACCACATCACACCACACACCACACTGAACACCACACACTGCACTGAACACTGCACTGAACACCACATCACACCACACACCACACTGAACACCACAGCACACACCACCCCACACCACTCAGCTCCATTCCTCACTGTCCCAGCCACGGCAGGCCAGGAGGGGATACAGAGAGAGAGAGAGAGCTCAGCATTCCATCTTTTCCCTGGAGCTGTTCAGGAATGCTGCTCGATGCACTTCTGACCAGAAGATACCAAAGGTGTGTCAGCATCTGCACACACCTGTGCTGTGTCAGAGAGACTCTGAAGGAGCAATGGAAAAGGAAGGAGAAACCTGGTATGAAAAATGTGAGTCAGAAACAAATGTCTGGGAAAGCAAATCATTTCCCTTTTTAAAAGTCTTGCTAAGCACACAAAGCTCAACTGAAGAGGTACTGACTGCTCTGGGAAAAGCAGTTTGCTCCAGACTAACTTAACTACACTCAAAGTTTCAAATGCAGAAACCCCTTATCTCCAGCACTGACCCTTTCATTCTGTTTCTCTGCCCTGTCCCCCTGAGGAGGGCAGTGGTTGGAGCACCTTTGGTGGGCACATCTCCAGCCAGGTCAGCCCACCGTGGGGAGCAGCAATGGACACAACACCTGAGGAGCACCAGGTGACATTCATTCCCTCTGCTCCATAAGGCTCAAACACTGTCCCCAGGCCCAGCAGTGACGTGTGGCAGACTGAGCAGTGTTTTCCTGCAGGACTGCTCAGGGTCACAGGGACATTGCTCACTTAGGAAAACCTCTGCCCAAATGTGTGAAGCAATCGCTGAGGTCACTGGAGAAGCAGGACATGAATTCATGTGTGTGACACTAGTGCTTACTCTCTCACTTTGCTGCCTTACAAATGAGCTGGATTTGCCTTTTAGGGATTATAAAGATCATACATGGATGTGGATTGCTTATTAAACCACAGCTGCTGCCACAGAGTACATGTTTGCACAGGATCCAAACCTGTGTCCAGGAGTGATCACCACTGCAAAGCTCAGTCTGAAAGCAAAATGGTCACAAGTGAGGTAGGGGAGCACATACACCTCCTTTCTGCTGCTAAACCTCTTTTTTTCTTGCAGGCAACCACTGCATTTTTCCAGTGTCCTCACAGTCTTTACATGTATTCCTTAATTTTTCACTTGCTTTAATCCTTTGGATGTTTTTCCACAGCACCTGAGCTCTGTGAAGTGGAAGATTCCTAAGACAGGGCAGTTGTTTTCTAGTAGATAACTTCACACTTACTTTCTGCACATGATATGGTTGTGAAAGCCTGAAGACTATTCTCAGCCATTACTTTTTGGCCTCCAAGAGCGAATCCCAAGGATCCTCACACAGTGGAAGCCCCTGAATTACGTGCCTAAAATAAACCTTCCACACCCACATGCTCTGCCCTTCCCTGCTCTCTGAGAACTTCCCTGTCATTAGGTCACTGTCCACTGTGCAGTGCCGTGTTTGATTTGATGTAGTGGCATTCACTGGCCCTTGTTGGGCTGGAGGAGCAGCACACAGAACTCATTGTCCTCAGCTGTCCCAGCTGGGCCTCTCATGGGTCAGAGCTGTCTCTGGCTGGCACTGCCTCCCCCCAGGCCACTGGGATTGCTGTGGCATCTGCAGTCTTTAACTGAAGAGTTAAGTGACTCCACAGCCACTCACTCGATCCATTATTAAAGGAGAACAGATCTGACTGGATCAAACACACTGCCAGGAAAGACAAGGAACCTCCTCATCAGTCCTATGAGCTTCCTCTGTCAGAGAGGGAAGACTAGTTAAAACAGTTCTTGTGGCATTTGCTGCTTTTCCTGCAGCCCAACCACAGCTGGGCTGTTCCGAAGAGTGTTTCTATTTTCTTGCTGCATAATCTAAATAAACATTTTAACAGCCACAGGGCCAAAGGGCAACACATGTGATACAAGATGTGAAGTGTTACCTGTGTTTCCAGATGTTTGCTGACTTCCCAGTCCTTCCACGTTGCATCCTGTAGTGCCTCTGTGCTTTTCCCTGAACCAGCTGCTGCTTCCTGAAGCAAGTGACACCTGCAGGGCTCTCCAGCTTCCCCAGGAACAGGCAGCAATCTGCTCTTAGTCAGAGCTCAGCAGAAAGCAAATACAGAAATAGAGAGTTCCTGGACAGGCAGGATCTAGGGCAAGTCTCTAACCATATCCAGTCACTGTTCCCCCTGACCAGGTGTTGGCACAGCACACTGCACAATGACTGCCCAAACTAAGGAGGAAACTTGAATAAGAAACTTTATTCTGGTCTTAAAAGAGACAAAGTCAAGGATTTTTTTCCAAATCCTTTAAAATGCATCTGAAATTGGAAAAAGATACTTTTTTTGAAACTCATCTACGTGGATGTAAACCAGATAGTCCTAGTGGAATGCCCACCTTTGGGAGACACTGGGATTAACAGCAGATGGAGCTGCTTTGGGCCCTCATTAATTCTTCCTTCTGCCACAAGATTATTTTCAGAGTCAGCTGGAAAATGGAACTAGTGGCACCAGAGTATACAGAGAACTTTGAGGGAAAACAGCAGAAATACTACGTCACCTTCCTTCCTGCCTCCCAGCTCCCCTCAATGTTTGCAACAGTCTCAAAATTGTCCCAGTTTCACCAGAGATCCAGCAATTTCCCAGTAATATTGATAACAAGAATCGAATAGTCAAAGCAAAGAGTAGGGTAGGGGATAGTCAGGTAGAGAGCATCTGAATAAACCAGAAGAAAAAGGTTGATTAATAAGGAATTGTCTTAGTTTATTCAGCATGAAAAGGGTAGAACTTAGGGCATTATTTTAGCTTAGGTAGCGTAAAACAAGGAAGAAAAACTAGATGCAGCTGGACTCAGGACCTAGCAATATGTGCCAAACTCAAAGGTCAAGCTGATGAAGACCATCGGCCTTCATCCCGACGACCCCTGGACGAGCACCAGAGACCCTGGGACTAATGCCAAGTGGGAGGAGACGAAGGAGGAGATAATGATAATGATTTCCAAGAACTAATTGTAATAATGACCACCTATTCCTGGAAATAATGAATATGTATGAGTTCTTTAATGTATATAAACTGTGAAGTTTTTGTCTCTGGTTGCGCAAGTTTGGTGGAGTGATGCCCCTTGTGCCCAGTGCTGAATAAACAAATACCTGCCACCTCTGAGATACAAGGCTGGGGGGAGTTCTTTTCCAGCCTTTTCTTGGCATCAATATAAGCCTCCTTTCCACTTGGCTTGGATCCCTCAGGGAGTGGGAGCACAGGCAGACACAACTCTTCTCTTGAAGAGGACTTGATAAGTTTCTGTAACTTCACCTTTCAGGGTCAGGAGGGATGTCACAAGGGGAAGGTCATTGGCCTACAAAAAAAACCACACAGAAGTCCCACCTGGGGGTTTGTACATACAACAGAGGAGATGGTCAAGTTCTAAACTCTGTATTTCATGTCCCAGTTACAGTTACAGGTTCCCTTTGTGTGGGTTCTTTTCTGTCCCTGAGCAATGCTCATGCTGCAGCAGTGACTAAGCACTCTGTCCCCAGAGGGCTACACACACTGCCACCACATCCCAGCCATGACCACTGGGCACAGCAGCACAGAGAGCTGGGAAGGAAACGGATCCTGTTAGCCAACGGTGAATGCCAAATCTTGTGCAAGAACCAGTGGTTACCAAGGGGCACAATGTCAACCTGATACACATCCTGCCAGGAGCTCCACTGCCTCTTTCTGCATGTGATAGCAGCAACCTTTTAATTTGGAAACAAGCTACTCATTCTGCCATCCCACACATGGGGACTCACTTCTTCCAGTCTCAATGATGCCCAAGGTCATGAATCAGAGAGGGCAGCCACAGCCCTGTGGAGATGTTGGGACCTCATGCCCAACCTCTGTGCAAAGAGGCAGAAGCATCCAGGGGATCCTAAATAAAATCCAAAGGCCTCTCTGCCTTCCAGGAATATTCCCAAGGAAAGTCAGTCCATGGCCAGAGAAATGGGAACCAGCAGAGGGATCCATGGATCCGTATCAACTGAGTTCTTCACCAGCAGCACTGCAGGTGTTTTTGCACTGGGACATTTCAGAGCTCATGCAGTGCAGACAACAACAGCAGCAGCAGCACTTGGTGCTCTGTTACCTGTTAGAAGTCATTCCAAGCCCTGTGAGATACACAAGTGGCTCCTGTATCTCCACACAGCCAAGTGCTGCCCCCCAGACCCCTCGAGTGCCCGGGTGGTGTGTGTGCCCGTGGCAGGCCGTG
>NW_008668978.1:0-4630 GCF_000695815.1 Acanthisitta chloris
ATATATATATATATATATATATAGTCTGACTGTTTTGATCCTGCAAATGACTGACCTTTAATTTTAGAGGAAAATAATCTAACATCACCCAACAGACAAGATTCAAGAGTGACAGGATCAGACTAATTTAATGAGATATTGGAACAGTACAGACATTTGAATTTCCTATTAGAAAGGAGCAGGCTGGAATGGATGGCCAGAAAGACTTCGACAAAATTAAGGCCCAAGAAAATCCTTGTTCAGTAGTAAACTAAACACGAATTACAGAATATTCGCAGTTGGAAGAGACCCACAAGGATCATTGAATCCAACTCTTGACCCTGCATAGGACATCCCCCAAGAATCATACCATGTGTGATCCTGGAGGTAACTTCAATCTTTGAGTCGCTCTTTAAGCACACCATCTTTCATACCTTAATATTTTTCAGTCACATTAATTTCTAAGCATGCCTTTGAATGTTTTGGTCTTGGTAGGCCTGTAATCCTATAACTGAGCCCATACCTGTGCTGTATGAAGATCCAAAATCTATTTGTTTCTTCAGCTAATCATTGTGATATATGGTCCCCTGATTCGTGTCAATATGAAGCAGTGTTGGAATCTATATGAATATCTACCTTAATATTGTTTGGTTAATATAAGCCTTGTATTGTTGGTGATGCTATTTGTTTGGAGTTGGAAGTTGCTATGACACACAGTTAAGCATTAAAAGCTGAGAGGATGTAGAGGTGCAGGAGGGCAGAGCCATGGGCGGCACTAGGGGAGGGGTGCGCTCGGTGGTGGGCAAGGATACTTGTAATATAGTTTGTTTGTTAAGAACGTTTTGTTTGCTTACCATTTACCATGTTTTGTCAAACTGTGTTGTTCCTGGAGGCACTTTTTAGGGTTTGTTTTTGGGGTTCCATCTGGGCAGGAACTGATTTCCGGCTGAGTCTGCCAGAGGAGAAGGGGTTAAATTTGGGCTGATGCTTTTAGGTGTTTACTCAGGAGCCTGCAGCAAGTTCAAGAAGACCCAAGGAGGCAAAATGAGCATGTCCCGACAAAGACATCCCCTCTTCTCAGGACAGTCATGAATATGTATTAACAAGGAGTTCATAAACCGAATCCTAAGCCTGTACGGTGAGTGTTGGTAGAGCAGAGACTGCCTGGGCGCCCAGCACTGTTTGCTTGCTTAAATTCACATATATTGTAAATTTTGACTGCAATCCTGTTTGGGGACTCAGTCGTTTATAACATCTTTATTAAGTGTCCTTTTATACTTACTGAACATGTGGGAATTGTGTGTTTGTATTTTGAAGAACTGTAAGGCAAGGAATCACCATGAGCCTAGAGGGAACAAAGACAGCTATTGTAACTTGCCTGAATTTTGAAACATGGAAATTATGGAAATTCCTACAATTTCCATATTGGCTACCTTTTGGCATTTGACCTGCCAGTCTGCTAAATGAAAGGGTCCTCAGCGTGCTAATTAATGTGTGGTTCAAATAGAGCTTAAATGCTTATCATAAGGACTGCCATGGCCTAGCCCTTAAGGTACTTTTTACACTTTGGGAGCTCATCCAGTAACATGCGGCAAGTCAACAGCAAAAGGAGCAAACTGTATGAGCTTCTGAATGTTAAGACAGCTTCCCAGCCAATAGACTATCCTTTCTTTTCAGCATTTGAACATAAATCTGAATAAATTAACTGTATGAATGACATGTATGGTGTATATTCAAATTCTAAGTCAGATATCCCAGTCTTTGTTTTATTTGCATCTGAGTATCATGATTTATTCAAGTAACTTTCCAAACTGCCTTACAAAAAGCCAAGAGTATTTTGAGAGAACCTTGTGAATGGCTGCATAATAGGCTATGAAAAGTCTCAATTGTTGCTGTTTACCACAAGACTCATCTTGGTGCTTTGTTTTTTTCTTATTTCTACCTTCATGCATCCAAAGTGGCATTTATATTTATTGGGGAAATAAATCCCAATGACTCTAGATACAAGTATACTCTCTCATACCTACCATAAGGAAAATGTCCTTTATGATTAAATTATGACACCACCTCATTGCATTTATTCCATCTATCTCTAGAGCTGGACATGGTGAGAAACAAGAATTGGAATGAAACAGAAAACCAGTTCATTCCAACCTGGAGTTAAATCTGCACCAAGCATGTGCCTGCATAACACAGACCATATAATTATTCTTTGTCATCTTTGCATTGAGTCACAAACTTTGTAACATTAGTAGGATCATTCCTCTATGCTACAAGTCTAATCATAATTTAGTTACGAACATTGTGAGGGTAAGCAGGGAGGTTGTATGCCAACCTGAATGATACTTCCTGACACAAGGAAAGATGGTTACCACTTTCCAACTGCTATAATTGCCAACCTTTAGCAAAAGGAGATGGATAGCAATATGGTCCTTGTTTTTTTCTCTGGGCAGCTGTGTAAGCAAAATGCATGATTCAATATGTCAGTTTGGACACCACTGAGAAATCGATTGTCTGGATAGAAGGATATTTTGGTTTATTTTGGACTTCTTAATGATTTGGGGTTTTTTCCTTACTGTGCCTTGTTTGAGCTGAAGGAGAATCTTTTTCATTTTAATTTGTTAAAGATGTGGCAGTTCTGGTCAAATGATTACACAGAGCTGCAGTTTCAATGATGATATCATACATTCATTACCTAAAAGGAAGAAAAATACCACATAAGCTGAAACATTGTTATGTTAAAGAATAGTAAGGTCATAAATATAATTAGGGTTCAAGCACAATAATACTCAAATATTGAAAATTGCATTTTATTTTGCTTAATGATTTTCTAGTCTTTATCCATCCAATTCCTCCTTTGTTCCACTCTTTTTTAGCCTTTTCTTTTTTGCCTTTTTTTTTTTTTAGGATCAAATCTGTATTTTCTCCCCCTGAACTGCAGGGAAGACATGCTATGATTTGTAATGAAACAAGACTGCTAAGAGCTGTGAGAACTAGAGAATACCCAGAGGAATTAAGTCATGCAAAAACTTCTGCACAGTCTCTGTGTGGCTGGAGGTTTGCAACTTGGTCAAATTTGGCTGCATTTCTATAAAAAGCAACAAAAGTTTGGTTTTGGACTCAAATTTCCTGCCAGATTACAGAGACTACATTAAAGTTATTAATGGCAATGATTCATTTCAAAGCATGGTATTTTTCTATAATCTTGCCCTGAGGAACTGATTAACTGCTTCGGCAAATTTTTATGAGCTAATTCAGTATGAGGAGGACACCTGACAAGTAATTTCAGGATGATTACCTGATGTTTTTCAGCTTCAAGGCTGAAAACTTATTTTAAAAAAAAATATAATGCTGTAATAATTACCATTGCTGCTTTCAACACCAATGAATATAGCCATAGTAATTAATCTGTTTGCTGAAGAATCTGTAAATATAAAGAGATGTCTCGAGGAAAAGATACACAATTTTCTTTTGGTTCATAGTTTGGTCAAATGGTTAAACACCTATGGAATGAGAAACAAGGAATGAAGTCCTTGATGAGATGACTGACACCTAAATAATTCCAGGGATTTACCTTGTTCCCATCTTATTGCCAGAAGAGAAACTATATCATAGAAATCCATCCCAGATGTGCACAGCCCAGGGACTTGTAGAGAGATGGTAGCTTCTGTGGGTCTGTATCAATGGAAGATATGATCTGTCAGCATATCACAGACAGATGGGTCAGGGAGTGAGGTCATTCTATTGAATCTATATCTGGGAAACAGAGTTTTATATCTCATCTTTAGAGGAACCTTCTGTGATTGAATCTGGCATTGCTACCAAGAGTATCATTCTGGACAGCTTGATTCCAATTTAGCTCATTTCTGTGCTACTAAATATTAAGAAGGGAATAAAGGTGGAAGACTGTTGTAGTGAGGATAATGAAAAATAAAAATTAAAGAGTTGACAGAAGATTCCTGAGTTTGATCCAAATTTGTAAAAACTGATTATCTGTGTGGTGTTTGAATCAGGAATTGCAGAAAAAGGACGTGAACCTTGCAGTACAACCAAAGAGCAAGATATCCCAGGATAAGTTGACAAAATAGGAATGAAGCCTCATGAACATGATATGTCAGCCCCTGGAAAAGAGTGTTCCCATGTCTTCTTTGCAAAATGCATTTTTCTGAGTTGAGCGGGAAAATATAGCTGTGACAACACATAACTCTGAATCATGTCTAGTAAAGACATATTGTTGCAACACCATGTGGTCTGTGAAAAACACATGGGGCAGCAAAGGCCTTGACTCTGTAAGCTCTGCTCAGCAATAACAAAAACATCTCTGCATTATCAACTCTGTGTTCAGCACAAAACCCAAACATAGCCTCATGCTAGCCTCTATGAAGAAAGTTAACTTTACTCCAGCTCAAACCAGCACATTCCACCCCTTACTCCATACCATTTACATCATGCCCAGGTCCCACACTATTTGATACAACTACATTAACCACCACCCCTATTCCCATTCTTTGATGTAATACACAGATATTATTCCCTTAGTCTATAGACCACCCCTGCAAAATGTCCACAAAATAAATTCATCTAGTCTAGTCCATCAGGCTTCATCTGTTCTGGTGACCACTTGGGACAAGAGAAGAGGTGTGTTGCTTGG